>NC_080043.1:26028381-26053002 GCF_012489685.1 Lotus japonicus
CTTTTGAACTTTTTCCAAACTCAAAGATAATAACTAGGTGCTGAGGAATATAAAGTAAAGTACGCAAGTATTTATCCTGGTTCACTTGAGATAAAAGCTCAAGCTAATCCACTCCACCCGTGAAGGTGATTTCTTCCTTCTTTTGATGAAGGCAATTCACTAAAATCAATGAGTGTTACAACTGCACTTTGCTACCTGCTAAGTGACTAACAATACACTGATTTTCTCACTAGTATTCTCTTAAGAAGCTCATCTATCGATCCTCTTAAGACTAGCTAAACACTGAATCAACCTTGATTCAGTCCTCTCAAGATCCGACCAACCTTGGTCTCTTAAGGAACTTTACAATGTGTTTGTAAAAGGTTTCGGGTTTACAAGAGTTGCTTCTGACAAGCTAGTAGTAAACTCAGATGTTTAAGAACAGTGAAGAAATAATGCTAAGAGATTGGTTCGAATAAGTTGAATTGTTTCAGCAAAGTTTCTTAGCTTCTTTCTTCTTTCTTCAGCCTTTAAATACTCCAAGGCATATGATGTAGCCGTTGCTAGGGTTTTGCTCGTTGGAGTGGCAATCTTGTAAAATCAGACTGCTAGGCTGACGAGGTAGGTGGCGGACAGACTGAGACTGTACGATGTGTACTGTGATAGCGACCTGTCCTTTCACCAGCTGACTTCTGATCTGGTGTGCTTCAGATGGACGTTGGTGAAGCTACTGATCAGTGTCAGACGAAAGCTTGGATCCTCTGACCTTGCAACTTCTGCTTCTGGACAAGTTCCTCAGAACTTCTGAATGCCAGAGCTAGAATAGCTTGGGTCTTCAGAGCCAACTTCTTGTCGGTCTTCAGAACTTGAGTCTTTCTTCTTCAGAACCATTCCTTCAGGAACAACTGGTCTTCAGAACTTCTGACTCCGGTTCTTCAGTACCTTCTGAGAGCTTCTTACTTCAGAACTTATGAAGTATATGCCACTGTTCTGAACGAAATGGTAAGCTAGAGAACTCTCTTATGGTTACCCTTGGGTCTTTATCTTCTGATTGGATAGGCTTGGATCAGATTCAGAACCTGTTTGTCACAACTAAAGGAGACAAACGTTAGGGTACCACAATTGTTCATCATCACAAACCTTAATTGTAATCATCAAAATATAGAGATGCAACCACTGATCAAACCTTGATCTTACAATTTCCCCCTTTTTGATGATGACAAAACAAGTATTTTGATGAACAATTCTTAAACATTAAACTGAATACACAGGAGAGAAAAGATTAGAGTTTAAACTTATCCTTGTGTAACGGTTTGTGTAGCTCCTTCTGAATCTGGGATAACACCTGATTTTGAGCTGGGGTCTCCCCTGACTCCCCCTGAATCTATGACTTGATGAAATGATGAAGAGTCTAGATTCGGAGTCTAGTTATGTGATCAGATTATACGCTTAGAGGGATGTGTACTCATCAAAATTTGATGGTTCAGAGCTGGCGTAGATCACATGAGAACATAGAGTATTGTCCAGGTATTAATGGAATAAAGCATCAGAAGCAGATTAGTTCAGAATACTGAACAAAATGTATTCCTTATTTAGGACGCTGGCAATATCTATGTGCTATAAGTATTTGATACTTATTCTCTTCTACTGGTTTTATATAATATAAGAAAAAGTTTATCAAAACCATTTTATGTACTCCCCCTTTTTGTCATAAGCAAAAAGAGTGAAAAAACACAATTAATAACAACAACAATCAAGAATTAATGCAGATAAGAAACTTGTTATTATTAATTAACGAAGAGGGATACAGAGGATAGAAAGCAAAACTAGAAGAACAATTTCTAGATACACAAGAAGGCACGATAATTCTTCATAGAGAGAAGCTGAAGGTGTAAAGGACGAATGTCCTGATCAATGGAGGCTAACTCAGTAGCCAGTTCTTCCTTCAGAACATCGCTTTCACGGATACCAGGGTTGGAGGCAGCATCCTGACCAACGTCTTGTTGATCTTCTTCATGTTCAAGAAGCATACAAATGCCCTCGAACTGAGCTTCAAGATCCTTCCGGCGAGAGGCCAGACGAAGGAGGCTGTTCAGAACTTCCTGAAGATTCTGAAGACAGTGAATCTGGTGGGGTGTCAACCAACAATCGAAAAGATTGTCAATCTTTCCAAGAGCTTGAGAGATCTGAGAAGTAGAGAGATTAACACTCCATGAGAAGACTTGGTGAAAGACCAGAGTCTTGAGGTCAGAGATCAACTCAATAGAAGTCATTGTTGTTTTAGAATTGAGAAGAGAATGAATTGACTGAGTTGAAGTGAATTGCGGTGTGATGGAGAAGAAAGAAGGCAAAAGATTATAAGGATGAAAAGTAACAGAAAAACATGCATAAAACTTATCAAATCATAAAAGCATGTGAGTTACTAAAGGAAATGGACGATGCATTAAATAAGAGAATAGAATTTAACACAGTCAAACAAGAAATAAATTCATAGACAATTAAAACAAATGCATGAAAGATAGATGAGAGGGGTTCAAGGCTTTGATGAAGAGGGAAGATTCTCGATCAAATACTTCATAATGGCTTCCATTCTGCTGGAGGATTCCTGAATCTGCCTACTTTGTTCACTCTGAACCAGTCCTTGTTGCTCAACCATCTGAAACAGCCTCTGCTGATCATCTTGAATTCTGTCAATCCTGGCAGCAAGAGTAGCAACTTCTGGAGCTTGAGCAGGAGTAGGAACTTCTGCCTCTGATGGAGTTTCAGTATCAACTTGAATTGGCACTTGCATCTCAACTTCATCAACATCTGCAGCTTCCAGAATGACTATTCTGTCAGAGCTGTCTTCTGCACCCTCTGCTGGAATCATCTCAGCATCTTCTAAGGTACATTCAGAGACGACATAGTTTCTTTCAGCCATAGCTCTTCTCAAAGGTTCACAAACTATTTGCAGCAATCTCTGCCTTTGCTCTTAGGCTCTCTCAGACGCATCATGAACCCTCAGACGTTTCTCACTGCTAAGCTGCTTCTGAAATTCCTAAGCTCTGCTTTCTGACCATCTTCCGAAGGCAGACCACAGACCATCAACAAATGAAGCATCAAACTGATTATCAGTTACCTGATATAACCATTGCAATCTTCTGGTTGCCTCTTCAGAGAACTCCTGAATGAGTTGAATGAGATTTTGAGGTCGGAAGGAGGTTGCCAAGGTCAGGATAGGCTGAGGAGTTCTGGTTGCATTTGAGCTTGAAGCATTGGAACTATTAGTTCTGGATTGTCCTGAAGGAGTAGAATCAATCTCATGGTTCTTCTCTATTCCTGAATGGTCAGATTCATCCATATGCTCAGCTTCAGAGATCGTTACTTGCCTTTGCCTAGAGGTAGCAGTCTTCTCAGGTGAGGTAAAACTCAGATCTCGTGAGTTTACTGCAGAATAGTTGGACAAGGATACATAGGAAGTTTCAACAACATCTTGGAGCTGATCTTCAAAGTTGGAAGCTACTTGTTGAATAGGCTTCACATTGAAAGGAGGTTCAAGGATCTGAACATCATCATCCTCTTTTTTTTCCTCAGCAGGGATCTCACCAGTTTGAGTTAACAGGAGGGTCTTTGAAGTGGATGGAGGCTTGGGAGTGAAATGTTGAACCAAATTTCTCAAGGTAGCCTCACTTTGAACGATACCTTGAATGAAGGAATTGAAAGAGGTACAGGTTCAGTTGTGGTGGATGTGGAAGTGGTTTGAATTTGGATGGATGGAATGGCAGTGGTAGCTGTTTGGATGTTTGATTGGGGGGCTTGTGTTTCAGCTTGAGAGAAAGCTTGTGTTTGAGGTTCTGTTTGAGTGGGAGCTGTTTGGGTTGAGGTAGGCATGGAAGTAGATATAGGCAGGGGTTATTCAGGAATAACTACTAAAGCAGAATCAGAGTTAATGCTTTCAGTAATTACCTTACTTGGACTTCTGATGAAAGTGGTTCTGGTGAGCTTTGCAGCCCTTGCAGGATCAGAAGTACTCTTTGATCTTCTTTCCCTTTGTGCTTCTGAAGCAAGGTCAGATGCCTGCTTTGATTCTGCCTCTTTCTGTTGAAGTGGACCATTCAAAGACAGTTTCTTTTTCTTCACTAAGGGTACTTCATCAGAATCCGTGGATTCTTCAGCTTCTGAAGATTCCCTTATAACCTGAAGCACATTCTCAATGATCTCACAATCATCCTGCTCATCTTCTTCCTCAAAAAGAACTTTTCGCCTCTTGGCCAGGGGAACATCATCATCTTCAGTCTCTTCACTTGAGGGTTCTTCCAAGGAGTTCTCAGAGCTTTCAGACTCAGATAGTTGAGATGATTGCATTGAAGTTCTCTTAGGAAGACTTTCTGGAGTGGGTTCCTTGATGACCACTGACTTGGATGCAGCTTTCCTCTTTTTAGATTCCTCTATCAGAGTCCCTTTGCCCTTAAGATCTGAAGGCTTGCTGCTTGTTGCCCTTTTTGATTTCCTTGTTGCCCTCTCAGGAGGACTATCAGGAAGTTTTTTGACAAATTCCTCAAGGGTGATAGGATCTCCTTCTCTTCTGAGCATCCTCACATACTCCAGAATGCATGCTGGATTGTCCTTTTTAGACCATAGAGGAAAGTCATCAACAGGGTAGTTCTTCTGACGAAACTCTTCAGATGTGTCTTCTTTAGGTTCAATCTGAACTTTCTCAATAATCTGCATTCTCTTCAGCTTAGTCCCATTGAGAGCATCTCTAATGGACATAGCCAAATCATCATGAAGTCCTAGATAGAAAAGAGTCTTGACCAGTCGATATTGAGTAAAGATATCTGAGAGTAACCTTCCATAAGGAATGTAAGAAATAGACCTCTTGTTCTCAATTCCAGTAGTTCTTGACTTCTCAACACATTCCTTCAGATAGTTGAAAAGCAGAAATGGCAGACATACAGGCTCACCCCTAGAAATGTAGTACATGATTACCTTCTGAGTTGCATTGAGGTAATCAGTTCCGCCTGTTCTGGGATGGATGCAGGATATGGAAATCTTCTGCCAGATCTTCATCTTGGGCTTCAGATCCTTTATAGCATACTTGGTCCTATCCATGGACCAATTGTCATAAATAGCAAAATTGACAAGCTTCCTCATGCTAGGAACATTAGCATCAACATTTTTTATCCTTTTTCCCTGTTAGAACTCCATACCCAACAACTTTGCAATGGACTCTTTTGAGATCACAATCTTCCTATCCAGCACATGGGAAACGACGTAGTAGTCGTTGCAAACTGCATTTTTCCAGAATTCCACCACCAGTTTGTAGTAGATAGGACCACAGAGCCTATTGAAATAACCAGACCAACCCTGCAAGTCGACTTGATCCCTGATGTCGAACCCATGATCAGCCAGGTTGTCGAAGTCCACTCTTGCTTCGTTGCACACAACCAGTTCTTCAGCTTTCTTGACGCAGGTGACCACATTGGGTGTGTTCAGAATTTGTTGTGCTTCTTCAAATCTCTGAGTTTCTTGGTCTTCGGCAGTTTGTTTGGAGGAAGCAGTAACATTTGTCTTTGCTTTCTTTGATTTGCCCATGATTCTCAGGTAGTGAGGTTTAGGGTTCAGAGAGAGGGAAATATTGGAGAGAGGAGTATGAATGAATGCAATGCACACAAAGAGTTTGAAAACCGTTGTGTAAGTGTGTGGAAGATCGTGTGTGAAAAGTGCGTATAGTAGGTTTTATGGTAACCGTTGAGATTTTAGGAGGCAAAAAGTGAAAAGCAAAATCAACGGTTTGTAAAATAGATAGTCTGAAAATAGCATAGTGGAGGAGAGTAGGCATCATCATTATAGCAGATACACCACGCGACTTAAGGAACTGTGTCACAAATGAAGTGACACGTGTATTGTTGCCTACCACAGAAGTTTAACCAGTGGGTTAAGAGCTTCTGATCGAGTACCTTCTGAAAAGGGTAACGTCTGATGACTTTAGAGGCACCATGGTCAGAAGTTCTGAAGAGAACCTTACTCTGGACAGAAGTCCATGTTCAGGTTTTCAAGAATAAATAAAAACCTATCTTCTGCTAAGAGCTTAGTGAAAATATCTGCCCACTGATGGTCAATATTAACATACTCTAATGATAGAGTGCCCTTTTGAACATGATCACGAATATAATGATACTTTACTTCTATATGCTTTGCCCTCGAATGTAGAATGGGATTCTTGCCGAGTGAGATAGCAGCTATGTTGTCACAGTAGATAGGGACTTTCTTCAGAGACAAACCATAGTCCTCCGGATGATTCTTCATCCATATGGTTTGTGTACAACAAGTGGCAGCTGAGACATACTCTGCTTCTGCAGTTGATAGAGCAATTGTGTTCTGTCTCTTGCTTGACCAAGTGACAAGATTTGCTCCAAGAAAATGGTAGCTTCCAGAGGTGCTTTTCCTTTCCACTCTGTCTCCAGCAAAGTCAGCATCACAAAAACCTGAAAGTGTATACTCTGATGTTTTTCTATACATCAAGCCAAGGTTAGTGGTTCCTTTCATATATTTGAGGATCCTCTTAACAGTAGTTAAGTGAGTCTCTCTAGGATCTGATTGGAATCTAGCACAGAGATGCACACTGAACAATATATCAGGTCTGGAAGCAGTTAAGTAAAGAAGTGAGCCTATCATTCCACGATAGAGCTTCTGACAAACCTTAGAGGAAATTTCCTCTTTCTCAAGAATGCATGTTGGATGCATTGGAGTCTTAGAGATGTTGCAGTCACTCATGTTGAACTTCTTCAGAAGTTCCAAGGTGTACTTCTTCTGATAGATATAAGTGACTCCTGATCGTTGATCGATTTGAATTCCCAGGAAGTATTTGAGTTCTCCCATCATGCTCATTACGAATTCAGCCTGCATCATCTTAGAAAATTCCTTGCACAGAGAGGGATTAGCAGAACCAAAAATAATGTCATCAACATAAATCTGAACTATAAGAATATCATCCTTATAGGTTCTGCAGAAAAGAGTGTTGTCACCTGTACCCCTTACAAACTCATTCTTCAAAAGAAAGGAGCTGAGCCTTTCATACCAAGCTCTGGGAGCTTGTTTCAGTCCATAGAGTGACTTCTTGAGCTTGTAGACATGTTCTGGATGCTTGTCATCTTCAAATCCAGGAGGTTGCTTGACATACACTTCTTCAGAGATGTAGCCATTGAGGAATGCACTCTTGACATCCATCTGATGGAGAATGATGTTGTGATTCACTGAGAAGGAGATCAGTAGCCTTATAGCTTCAAGCCTTGCTATAGGAGCAAAGGTCTCAGTGTAATCAATCCCCTCTTGTTGACTGTAGCCTTAAGCCACCAGTCGTGCCTTGTTTCTTGTTACTTCTCCTTTTTCATTCAGCTTGTTTTTGAATACCCACTTGGTTCCTATGACATGGAAACCTTTGGGTTTAGGCATTAAGGTCCATACATCATTCTTGGTGAACTGATCTAGCTCTTCTTGCATTGCCAGAATCCAGCCTTTAACTTCAAGAGCTTCATCAACTGATTTGGGCTCAATAAGAGATACAAGTCCCTTCAGACTCAGAAGAGTCTCTTCTGAAGGTTTGACCATAGACCTGGTTCTGACGGGAGCATCTTTGTTGCCAATAATCAGTTCTTCTAGATGAGAGACAACTATTCTTTTCTTCTTCTGAAGTTGATCAGAAGTTGTTGGATTTTCTTCTGATGCTTCTACCTCTGAAGCAACATTCTCTGGGATGTTCTTTGGTTGATTTGCTTCCGAATAATCAATGCTTAAATCTGCAAATCTTTCAAACAGCTTTGACTTTTATGAGCCAAGCTTATCATCAAATCTAATTTGGACAGATTCCTCAACAGTTTGATGAATAATATTATAAATTCTAAAACCTTTAGATCTTTCAGAATAACCAAGAAAATAGCATTTTAAAGCTTTAGAATCAAATTTACCCAATTGCTCCTTAGTGTTGAGCATGTAGCAGGTACTTCCAAAAGGATGGAAGTAAGAGATATCAGGTTGTCTTCCTTTGCATAGCTCATAAGGATTCTTCTCCAGAATTAGTCTGATGGAGATTCTGTTCTGGATGTAGCATGCAGTGTTGATTGCTTCTGCCCAAAAGTGCTTGGCCATACTTGATTCTTGCATAATGGTGCGAGCCATCTCCTGAAGAGTTCTGTTCTTTCTTTCAACAACTCCATTTTGTTGAGGGGTGCGTGGACAGGAGAAGTTGTGAGAGATCCCTTGAGAGTTGAACAATTCTTCAAAGGCTTTGTTCTCAAATTCTCCACCATGATCACTTCTGACAGTAATCACTGAGGTTTGGAACTCCTTCTGAACTTGAGTGATGAAGTTGGTGAACATAGTATGTGTTTCATCCTTGTGCCTTAATAACTTAACCCATGTCCCCCTGCTGTAGTCATCCACAATGACTAACCCATACTTCTTTCCTCCAATGGATTCAGTTTTCACTGGTCCAAAGAGGTCAATGTGAAGTAGCTCAAGGGGTCTTGTTGTAGATACCACATTCTTTGCTTTAAAGGGCTTCTTGGTGAATTTTCCCTTCTAACAAGCTTCACACAGAGCCTCTGATGAGAACTTTAGACGAGGCAATCCTCTGACGAGGTTTAGCTTGCTTAGTTGAGAAATCTTCCTGAGGCTGGCATGTCCTAGGCGTATGTGCCAGATACATTGCTGATCATTAACTGACATGAGACACTTGACCTTCTGAGATAGCAGTTCAGACAATTTGATTTTGTAAATATCATTTCTTCTCTTCCCAGAAAACATAACAGATCCATCTGTTTGACTGACAGCTTTGCAGCCGGTTTGATTGAAGATCACATCATAACCTTTGTCAGCTATTTGGCTTATGGAGAGCAAGTTATGCAATAATCCTTCCACCAGAAGTACATCATTAATAACTGGAATTTTTCCATCTCTTATGGAGCCTTTTCCAATAATTTTTCCCTTCTGGTTTCCTCCAAAGCCAACGTCTCCTCCTGACTTAAGCGGCATCAGTTTTTGGAATATAGACCTTATGCCCGTCATGTGTCGCGAGCATCCACTGTCCAGGTACCATGACAGGTGTCTTAACTGAGCTGCATAAGATGTCTGCAACAGGAATAATTTTTGTCTTAGGTACCCATATCTTGGGTCCTTTCTTGTTAGTTTTCCCAGAAGTTCTTGAAACTTCGGGTGCAACAGGAGGATAATACAAGGGAACTTGATTATAATATTTAGACATGTCAAGTTTAAATTTTCTTGCTTAACATCGGATGATGCAAGTTGATCTTCTAGCATGACATTTTTAGCACGAAGGAAAGAGTTGTCATTTTTGATAAAATTATTCTCTTCAATGAGTTCAGAGACTGACTTCTCATGAACTGGTTTTAACAACATATTTTCTTTTAAGCTCTTTATGTTTATTTACAAGAACATCATGTTTCTCCATTATTTTAGATAAAGCAGTTCTTAGCTCAGATGGAGAAAAGTTAGAGAATACCTCATCGTCATCTTTAGAGTCTGAGTCATCTTCTGAAGCTTCAGCACCTCTGCTAGTGGTAGCCATCAGAGCTTCCACAGCTTCATCTTCTTCTGACTCAGCTTCATCAGAATCAGTCGCATCGAAGGTCACGAGAGCTTTCTTCTTGAAGACTTTTCTTGGTCTCTTGTCCTTCTTTAGCTTGGGACAGTCACTCTTGTAGTGCCCCGATTCCTTGCACTCGAAGCAAGTGACTTCCTTCCCAGATGACTTCTTCTGACCAGATGAAGATTCAAATCTTCCTGTACTTTTCTTTGGTCCTTTGCCCTTGCTATGTCTGTTCTTCCAGAGTTTTCTTAATCTCTTTGTGAAAAGAGATAGCTCTTCGTCACCAGACGCATCTGACAGTTCTTCAGAGGAATCTTCCTCTTCTGCCTGATAAGCTTTCGCTTTGTCAAATTTTGATTTAAGAGCAATAGATTTGTTTGTCTCTCTTTTGAGGCTTGTGCTCTTTGAGTTCAATCTCATGGCTTCTGAGATGACTCACAAGCTCTTCTAGCTTCAAAGAGTTCAGATTCCTGGAGAGTTTTAGTGTAGTGACGAAAGCCATCCACTCCTTAGGCAAACTTCTGATGATCTTTTTGACATGGTCACCAGTAGAGTAGCTCTTGTTTAGCACTCTGATTCCAGCAATCAGAGTTTGAAACCTTGAGTACATCTCCTCAATGGTTTCACCAGATTCCATCTTGAACTGTTCATATTGTTGTATGAGAGCAAGAGCCTTGGTCTCCTTGACTTCTTCATTTCCATCATGCGTCATGACCAAGGAGTCATAGATGGATTTTGCTGTTTCTTTGTCAGAGATCTTCTCATATTCAATATATGATATTGAGCTAAACAACATAGACTTAGCCTTGTGATGATCCTTGAAACGCTTCTTCTGAGCGCAAGTCATTTCGACACGGGGGATCTTCACTCCTGAAGCATCTACTGGATCAGTATAGCCTTCCATGACCATATCTCAGAGATCTGGGTCAGTGCCAAGGAAATAACTTTCTATTCTATCTTTCCAGTACTCAAATTTTTCACCATCAAAGACTGGTGCTCTGAGTTGGTTGTTGTTGTTGTTGTCAGCGGAAGTATTGGCTTGGGCCATCGTTGTTTTTCACACTCGGTTCTGGATCACTGAACACTGTTAGGTGTTTAAATCAGAACCGACGCTCTGATGCCAATTGAAGGTGCGAAAAACACTAGAAAGGGGGGGGGTTGAATAGAGTTTTTGAATAAATGATATACTTTTGAACTTTTTCCAAACTCAAAGATAATAACTAGGTGCTAAGGAATATAAAGTAATGCACGCAAGTATTTTATCCTGGTTCAGTTGAGATAAAAGTTCAAGCTAATCCAGTCCACACGTGAAGGTGATTTCTTCCTTCTTCTGATGAAGGCAATTCACTAAAATCAATGAGTGTTACAACTGCACTTTGCTACCTGCTAAGTGACTAACAATACACTGATTTTCTCACTAGTATTCTCTTAAGAAGCTCATCTACCGATCCTCTTAAGACTAGCTAAATACTGAATCAACCTTGATTCAGTCCTCTCAAGATCCGACCAACCTTGGTCTCTTAAGGAACTTTACAATGTGTTTGTAAAAGATTTCGGGTTTACAAGAGTTGCTTCTGAAAAGCAAATAGTAAACTCAGATGTTTAAGAACAGTGAAGAAATAATGCTAAGAGATTGGTTCGAATAAGTTGAATTGTTTCAGCAAAGTTTCTTAGCTTCTTTCTTCTTTCTTCAGCCTTTAAATACTCCAAGGCATATGATGTAGCCGTTGCTAGGGTTTTGCCCGTTGGAGTGGCAATCTTGTAAAATCAGACTGCTAGGCTGACGAGGTAGGTGGCGGACAGACTGAGACTGTACGATGTGTACTGTGATAGCGACCTGTCCTTTCACCAGCTGACTTCTGATCTGGTGTGCTTCAGATGGACGTTGGTGAAGCTACTGATCAGTGTCAGACGGAAGCTTGGATCCTCTGACCTTGAAACTTCTACTTCTGGACAAGTTCCTCAGAATTCTGAATGCCAGAGCTAGAACAGCTTGGGTCTTCAGAGCCAACTTCTTGTCGGTCTTCAGAACTTGAGTCTTTCTTCTTCAGAACCATTCCTTCAGGAACAACTGGTCTTCAGAACTTCTGACTCCGGTTCTTCAGTCCCTTCTGAGAGCTTCTTACTTCAGATCTTCTGAAGTATATGCCACTGTTCTGAACGAACATGGTAAGCTAGAGAACTCTCTTATGGTTACCCTTGGGTCTTTATCTTCTGATTGGATAAGCTTGGATCAGATTCAGAACCTGTTTGTCACAACTAAAGGAGACAAACGTTAGGGTACCACAATTGTTCATCATCACAAACCTTAATTGTAATCATCAAAATATAGAGATGCAACCACTGATCAAACCTTGATCTTTCATCATCATTTGCGTAATAGTCCTTTTTGGGTCTTTAATTGCATATTTAATCCTTATGACTTAGTTTTTTTGCATTTTAACCCTTGGTCTAGATTGTTAGAGCAATTGATGGCATTATAGGAAGGAATATTTTTTTATCTATAACCTGAACTTTCATGGCTTAATATGCATTAGAATATGTGTTTGAAAGTTACAAAGATGTTTTGATGGTGTGTTTAGTGTGAAACTCTCATTTATGGCACTTGAAGGAAGGAATACTCATTGTCCATGGAATCTAATGATGAAGAAGGGAAAAAGTTGATAACGATTAAGGGCAAAGGAGCTTCAGAATTATGCAATAATGAGGAAAAGAGCTGTTGGAAGGAGTTAAAGGCATTGAAGAAGGGGTTTTGTGCTGAAGAATTGAAGAAGAAGAAGAAGAAGATGCTGCCAGCGAGGGATGCACACATACGCACATGCATGCCTAGTCAGTGGCTTGGCATTTTGGACAAGGTTGCACGCTTGTGCGTGCCAGGGAAGGGGCTTGGATTTTATTAACGCATGTGCATGCAGTTATGGCACGTACATGGGTGCCAGAGCGGTTTATTTTGCCTATAAATTGAACTTTGTTATTTTAGTTTTGTATGTTGGTTTTTTTTTTGAACAAATCACTTGTGTAAAGGTGTTTTAGAGCTTCTATAAGGCTTCTTCCCAGGTTAGGAATTATGTTTTCCTTAGTCCTGCTTGGCTAAGTTTTCTTTAGCATTTGGGATGTGGGTCCCTAACTTGTTACTATTTTAATTTCCGAGTTTATATGGAATAAGGTTTTCTTCTATGAGTTCATGTTCCCTGTTTCAATATTAGCTTGACTGCACACAAGTTGTTTTACTTATTCTTTGCACAAATAGAAGTTTGGTTTAGAATAGGGGACCTAGGATGAGACTTATTTGAGCCCTTGCGCCTTAGGAATAAAGGTGAGGTCTAGTAGTTGATGGCCTGAACTTAAGAACTTCATCTTCAAAAAACCAGCAAAATAATAAAGAAGAACACAAATGATTGGTAACCCAGTTCAGTGAAAAAATTCACCTATGTCTGAAGGGTTTGCACCCAAAGAAAGGAAATCCACTATCTCAAGATTCAGGAATTACAGACACTCATGAACACCACAGTTCATAGTTCATTTCCTAATCTACTCAGTGTATTTCTACTTAGTATCTCAACCTAAGTATGAGAATCCCTCTCACTTTCTCTCAATCACTGCCACAGTGATTGATAACAAACAATCAACAATCAGAGTTTTTAGAATCAAAATACACAGAACACAACTTTGCTTTATAGAATCAGTGAGAAAAGTTTGTTCACAAGTAAACAAGGACATAGAACAATGAACAACCGTAAAACACTTGATCTCTCTCTATTAGCTTCAGTAGTCTTCTTGTTTTAGGTCTTCATCCTTTTATATACTTCAGCAGAGGCAACATAGGCAACATAGGCACTAGGGTTTGCTTAGGCTGAAGTAACATATTGCAATAACCATCAAATCAAAACTGAATCTCCAAAGATCTTGTTGTGTTTTTCCCAAGTAAAGATATAAACAAATCTTTTATCAAAGATTGTTTCAACAAATAACAACGCACAATTAAAACCTTTCTAGTACAACTACTTGAACCTCAAGTAACTTTAAAAAACATATCTTTATAAGATCTTCAAGGGCCCACAATCACGTTCCAAGCAAGGACTGATGTCCTAGCTTCACGAAATCAAATGCCAAGGCATCTGCTTCGACATCAGGTTGTTTTTGACAAAATGCAAGACAACAAAGTAACAACAATCTCCCCCTTTGTCAAAATTTGTCTAAAAAAATTGAGAATCAGAGAGGGTAAACATAGTGAACCAAAGCTCCCCCTTAGCAGCAGAACTCCCCCTCAAATGATGCATCCATAATAACAACTAGGATAGTTGGGACATAACACAGAAATACTACCAGTAGCTATTTGCACATAAAACAGTAGCAGCTTGGAGTACTACACAACCATTTACTTGCCTTGTCTTGAAAGTATCTTCAAATTATGACAAACCAAAACTACCAAGTAGGAAAACATAGTCTTCACAGCAACAGAAACAACACAGATTCTTCACCAACCAAACTACTCCCCCTTTTTAACATAAATTTGGTAAAAGAGTCTTCAGCATAAACAAACCATCACTACTAAGACCAGAATGACAGCAATTCCTGAACATTTTCAAGAACTGACTTCTTACAACCGGTAGATGGTTCAGAACCCAAGGTAGATTGATGGATTTGGAGATCAAGTTCATATGTGTCAACAATGGGGTTTGGATTTCCAGCAGAGGGTTCCATATTCACATCTGAAGTAGTCTCAACTAATGTCTCAACATGGGGTTCAACATTGGGAACAAAAACAGATTCAACTGATATCTCATGAATCACACTAGGCACAATAACATTAGGATCTGCACTTACAGATTCACCTATGCTTGCATGAACAATTGCTGGTGCATTTGAGACTTCAAGAGAACTTGCAGCAACAAATTTCTTCTTCCACTCCTTCATAACATCTACACCAGAACTCTGAGATTTAAGAAGAGCAACATCATTTGAATATGATCTATTAACCCTAGATGGATGTGGAGACATCTCTTCCTCGCCGAAGAACTTGACTCTAAATCCTTCTTTAGGTTTCCACTCTTTCCTTGCCGGAGCTACTTGTGGATTAGTCCTTGATTGATCATGAGACTGAGGATATCCATATAGCTTGTAACAGTAGGGCCTTATATGACCAAGTTTGCCACAGTGATGACATCTCCAAGTAGATTTCTTAGATTTTTTGAACTGAGGGTACAAATGTCGTACAAAATGATGCAACATTGGGTCTGACATTGGTTGCTTAGTTTGTTTTTCAGATCAAACAGACTTATTTGCATTCTTGTAGCTGAAGCCTATCCCTTCCATATCTCCAACTGTTTTCCCAACTTCCAGAATCTCCTCTAACACATTAGTACTATTATTCATCATACGAATAGACTTTGTCATACCTTCAAGCTTTGAGTTCAGTAATGTTACCTCTTCCTGCTGCTTTGCATTAGTGATCTGAAGTTTCTCATTCTCCTCATGCAACTTGCTGATGGTCTTTACTTCTTCTTGCAAGTTGGAGTTATTACTCTGAAGTTGCTTCTTCTCAGCAACCAAATCCTTGACTTCTTTTCTCATTTTCTCACCATACATACATGATTCCTTCCACTTAGCCAGCAACAATTTGTAGGTTTCAACTAGTTCTTCATTTGAGATAACCTCATCACCATCACTTGACTCAGCATCAGAATAGTACTTTCCAATGAGATCTTTCACATGAATAGCCTTGGTTGTATCATTCTCACGTTTGCCCTTCAGTTGAAATTTAGTATTCTTCACATTGTCCAGGACATTTGTATTTGACATTCTGCCCAAACTCTTCAACGCTTTGTCAAGAAATGATATAGCTTCTGCAATACTTGCATCAGTATCATCCTCCCTCTGATCTTCATCTTCTTCAGTGTTGGACACAAAAGTTATACTCTTCGCCTTCTTCTTAGATCTACCATTAAGAGACATCTCAAAGGTTTGCAAGGAACCAATGAGTTCATCAACCTTGATGTTACTGTTGTCTTGAGCTTCTTTAATGGCAGTTACCTTCATATCAAACCTCTTGGGGAGATACCTGAGAATCTTTCTTGCTAACTTTTCTTCAGACATGGGTTCCCATAGGGCAAAAGAAGAGTTGGCTAGATCCCTTATACGCATGTGAAACTCATATATGGATTCATCCTCATTCATTTTCATAGTTTCAAACTGAGTTGTAAGAAGCTGAAGCTTTGTCATATGAACTCTTGATGTTCCTTCATGGGCAGTCTTGAGAATCTCCCATGCTTCTTTAGCCACAGTACATGTGTTGATTAGCCTGAACATATTTTTGTCAACTCCATTAAAAATAGCATTCAAGGCTTTGGAGTTTCCAAGAGCTTCATCACCTTCTTTCTTTATCCACTTTTCTTCAGGCTTCAATTCAGTTGTGGATGCTATCACAGAATGTTTCCACCCCTTGACTATTGCCTTCCATGTTATAATGTCCATAGATTTGAGAAACACCATCATTCGAGCCTTACAATAGTCATAATTGGTACCATCCAAAATTGGTGGCATATAGATTGATATTCTTCCATCCATAATGTTGTCCTTGAGAACATAATATATTCCCTGAAGCTCAGCCAACAGAATAGGGTGCCTGCTCTGATACCAATTGTAATTCTGGTTCTCGCACAAGACAGATGTCGAACGCGATGTTGGGACAACCGGTTCGACAACTGACTAACAGTAAAAAAAACCAGCAAAATAATAAAGAAGAACACAGAGGATTGGTAACCCAGTTCAGTGAAAAACTTCACCTACGTCTGGAGGGTTTGCACCCAAAGAAAGGAAATCCACTATCTCAAGATTCAGAAATTACAGACACTCATGAACACCACAGTTCATAGTTCACTTCCTAATCTACTCAGTGTATTTCTACTTAGTATCTCAACCTAAGTATGAGAGCCCCTCTCACTTTCTCTCAATCACTGCCACAATGATTGGTAACAAACAATCAACAATCAGAGTTTTTAGAATCAAAGAACACAACTTTGCTTTATAGAATCAGGGAGCAAAGTTTGTTCACAAGTAAACAAGGACAAAGAACAATGAACAACCCTAAAATACTTGATCTCTCTCTATTAGCTTCAGTAGTCTTCTTGTTTTAGGGCTTAATCCTTTTATATACTTCAGCAGAGGCAACATAGGCACTATGGTTTGCTTGGGCTGACGTAACATTTTGCAACAACCATCAAATCAAAACTGAATCTCCAAAGATCTTGTTGCGTTTTTCCCAAGTAAAGATAGAAACAAATCTTTTATCAAAGATTGTTTCAACAGATAACAACCCACAATTAAAACCTTTCTGGTACAACTACTCAGTGTATTTCTACTTAGTATCTCAACCTAAGTATGAGAGCCCCTCTAACCTTCTCTCAATCACTACCACAATGATCGGTAACAAACAATCAACAATCAGAGTTTTTAGAATCAAAGAACACAGAACACAACTTTGCTTTATAGAATCAGTGAGCAAAGTTTGTTCACAAGTAAACAAGGACAAAGAACAATGAACAACCCTAAAACACTTGATCTCTCTCTATTAGCTTCAATAGTCTTCTTGTTTTAGGTCTTCATCCTTTTATATACTTCAGCAGAGACAACATAAGCACTAGGGTTTGCTTGGGCTGAAGTAACAGATTGCAACAACCATCAAATCAAAACTGAATCTCCAAAGATCTTGTTGCGTTTTTCCTAAGTAAACATAGAAACAAATCTTTTATCAAAGTTTGTTTCAACAAATAACAACCCACAATTAAAACCTTTATGGTACAACTACTTGAACCTCAAGTAACTTTAAAAAACATATCTTCATAAGATCTTCAAGGGCCCACAATCACGTTCCAAGCAAAGGATTGATGTCATAGCTTCACGAAATCAGATGCCAAGGCATCTGCTTCGACATCAGGTTGTTTTTGACAAAATGCAAGACAACAAAGTAACAACATTTTATATTACTTAGGACGTACTGTATACTTGCGGATTGTGTGTCAAAGGTAAGTCGAAGCCTATTGAGTCAATCTCTTTACCCTCTTGAGGCAGAGAAAGTTTTGATAGTGTTGAGAGAACTCAAGTTTGTTTTGGGTTAGACCATTAGTGATATCAAGGGAATTAGCCATGTTGTTTCTATGCACAAAATCCTTTATGAAAATGATTATAAACCAGTGGTCAAACCTCAAAGGAGACTTAATCTCTCCATGAAGGAAGTGGTGAGGAAAGAAGTTCTAAAATTCCTTGATGCATGTAAAATTTACCTCATTTCTTAAAATAAATGGGTGAGTCTCATTCAAGTCACCGAGAATGGATGAATCACAGTGGTTGCTAATGAAAATAATGAGTTGATTCCCACCGAACAGGGAACAGGTTGGAGAGTTTGTACTGTCTACTAGAGGCATAATTTAGCCACCCGGAAGGATCACTTCCCCTTCCCCTTATTGATCAAATGCTTGATAGGTTTCCTGACCATGAGTTTTACTGTTTCCTTGATGGGTACTCTGGGTATTACCAAATTGTGGTTTCCCCTAAAGAACAAGAAAAAATGACTTTTACTTGTCATTTTGGTGTACACGTAGAGAGATGACAAATTTGTATTAACTAGACTTTTGACTTTGCGTTAATGAAATTATGAATTAGTTATTAATATATTATATAATTAAATACATTAACTATTGAATTTTGTATAATTTTAACTTAATTATAATTAAAATAATAGACACAAAAACTAATTTAAGAAGAATTTAAATATTAATCAATCCCCTAGCATAGCCTTTTCCGCAAGAACATCGACAATAGATTAAATGCACTTGACAAGATTATCTTCTTTGATAACAGTATCACTATCAAAAATAATAATTCCTATCTTCTCATTATCAACAACTATTAAAAAATAAAATGAGAAATTTAAGAAAAATATTACTAAAGATGAAAAACTACTTTTATAGTATTAATATTATTATTATTATATTTTTCTATTTAATATAGAAGTATATTATATTCAATATAAAAATACATTATAGTATTCTAAATATCTTAATATATTTTAATGATATAATAATATATTATATGATAATATATTTATTTACCTAATAAAACGTAATATAATATAATATAATATAATATAATAGTATTTTATTTTACTAATCTTATCTCTTATAACTAGAAGTTATCTTATATATGATCCACTATACACTATATATAATAAGAAAATTTATTAGAATCTATCTTGCAAGAAAACAATAAAAAATTGAAATCTTTCAAAATGGTTTCGCCTAACTATTCATCTCATATCATAGTTTTATGCCTTACTTTAATTTTGCTTTCAGGTGAGGTTTGTTTTATTTTCTTTATTTATTGTTGCTTTCTAATAAACAATTTACAAACTAAAGTAGAATATAATGTTATTGTGGTAATTTTCTAATCTATTGATTTAAAAAATTAAAACTTGTGTTCTTAGATGATCTTGATTCAACAAATTGTTTCTGTTGATAAACTTTAACAACATATACTAGCATGCTGATTCCAAAGTAAATAATAAATTATACAGGAGGGTTTAATATATATATATATATATATAATATTTTGAATTTTTTAGAAGATATGCAAGGAATTTTAAGTGCAAATTTTTTTAAGTTAGCTTTGTGCTTGTTGCAGGACTAGCGATTTGCACAGAGATTGATTTTCCACCATGGATAACAGAATGCATTGGGCTCTGTGGAGGTCCTGACCAATGCTACTCACAGTGTGTGGCCAAAGGCCACAAACATGGGGGAGCTTGTGATGGTTCCATTATACCGGTTATCCAATGTTGTTGCCATGGCCTTAAAAATTTAAATACATAAAGCATACAAAGAAACTTAGGCTTAAATAAGAATTTTATTTAATTGCAGCATAGACTCCTATAATAGGTGGTCAATATATGCACAAGTTATCATTTATCTATCTATGTTTATATCCATCCATATCCATCCATATATAAAATAAAGAAGAAGTTTTGGCAGCAAGAACAGTAAAACGGTAATTCAACAAATCATTACACATAGATGAATACTTTTCCATGGTTATTTTTGTAATTGTGTTATTTATTGAATAGAGAATCAATCGTAGTCGTCCATTGGTTGTATTAGTGTTGTTGTTTCTTTGAAAGAAAGCAGCAGGTGAAAACGCATCTCGTGATAACTGTATTGATCTTTATCCCATGAAAATGCATTTGCAACTCTTGTTATGTTCTTAGGGCAAATTTGGTGGTCATGATAAGAACATAGAATATGATAGTATCCTGTCGTAATATGTTTTTGTTGCGCAAACAAGATAGGATATCACAATCATGACCTTATCTTATCCTATCCAACATGTTTAAAAGTTATCATGAAGGGGAATGGGGTGGCAACTTATCCTGACAGGAAATGATAACAATTTTCTATTATTTTTCCGTATCGTAACCGCAAATTAAATTATGTCTAAATTTATATTTTATTTAATTTATAATGATGTTTTTTAGAAAACAGAAATTTTTATTGAATGAAAGGTCGATAATACAAACGCACTCAACAAAGTGAGCATAAAAAATATTGATATATAATGATATTAATTGATAAACATAAAATATTTATTTTAATAATATACTATTTTTATTATTTATCAATTACTACATTTTATTGCTAAGTGAAAATTATTTAGGTACTCAAAATATAATTAAATTATAAATGTTAAAAAACATTGGTTTTAATCATATAAAAAAAAATCAATATCACTCATTTCTACCGAGTTAAAATTATTTTTGTTATTTATATTAGAATAACTAGAAATAAAATAATTATTCACCTAAGAGTAAAATAGACTACTCACTTATAAATATTGATTTTTTTCTTTGAAAAGCTACCAAAAACAAATAAATAGACAAAATAAGGAACTACAAAAGAATCCTTCAACGAGATTAATGCCAGTGGAAGAGGTCTGAGCACATTTTTCGCTAATAAATATGTCCCCTCGTTACTATCACGATGAATGAGACTCACACTAATCATCCAATCCTTTCTAAGAAGTTGTTTCACGCCCATATGGGTATGTTATATGAAAACTCATAATCTTTCATCCTCTAATTTATTAATTAGATCCGCACAATCCACCTCACAAACCACCTTCTTAAACCTACGACTCCAAGCAAGGACCAACCCATCAAGAAGAGCATAGGCTTCACCAAGAAAAGGAAATATATACAATATTCAATATAGACAAATACCATGGCTATCAGGAAAAATTCCCCCACCACCAATAACATTCATGTATTAATAGTAAATATAGACATTTTTCCTATAACTTAATTTTATTATTTAAACTATTTCTCTAATTATATAGTAATTTAGGGTTATTTTTCAAATTAGTCCTTGTGTTTGTCACCAGATGTCATTTTCAACCCTAGTCGGAAATAGTTGCTGATATTCCCGTACGTTTGCACCAAGTTTGGTTTTAGTCCTCGTCGGAGGGCGGAGCTCCAACAAACATGCTTATTGGCGTACCAACGCTTATGTAACATTGTTCACGTCATATTTAATTAAATTTAAAATGACACATATTTAGTCATTAATTAAATCAAAATTAAAACTCTTAAACTTAATTAGTTAAACTAATTTAATTTCTAAATTAACAAAACAAATTCATCCTCTTCATCTTAGATTTCAGTGTTCATCATCTTCCTCTCTTTTCTTTCTTCATCTTCCCACCACGTTTTCCTTTTATCTTAACAAATTAAGAACTGAAACACAGAAGACCAACCCAAGAAAACCCAAATTCCAGAAACCCTGATGTAACATCTCATTTTTCCTCCACTAATTTAATAAAATATTATTATTATTATTGTTGTTGTTGTTGTTGATCTATTACCACGAAATAAGGTGAATCTAAAATTTAAAAGAGGAAGAAAATATGTTTATGAGGTTAATAATTATTGTCATGGTCAAGGTAGCTGAGTGAATGCTTCACAGTGCCCGCCTTCCAGGTTCGACTTATTGATAATGTCATCAACATAGACTCCATTTTTTTGCCCGCCTGATCGCGAATACTCTGTCCATCAAGCGTTGTTAAGTCTCCTATGCGTTTTTCAAACCAAGGGGCATGATGCGATAACAATAGTTTGCCTGATTGGTCACGAAGGCAGTCTTCTCCTCATCAGGGTGATGCATCATGATTTGACAAGATCTTGGGTAGGCATCCACAAGACTCAACATCTCATGCTCTGGAGCTCCATCTACTAATTTGTCAATGTTAGGTAAGGGATATGAGTCCTTTGGACACACCTTGTTCAAACTGGTGTAGTCCGTGCATATTCTCCACTTTCCATTTGCGTTTTTACCATTGCAACATTTGCTAGCGATATTGGGTATTGAATTTCTTGAATGAAATGAACTACTAACAAATTTTTAGTTTCTACATGCATCGCCTTGTCTTTCTCCTCTCCCATCCTTCTTCGCACTTGAACCATAGGTTTTGCCCCCGGGTTGATTGCCAACTTATGTGAAATGAAGTCAGGATCAATCTCAGGCACATCTTTGACTATCCATGCGAACAAATCAAAATTCTGCTCCAGCAACCGCTTTCGTCGCACCTCATGTTCCGTTGTCAGCCTACTGCCAACCTTAATTATCTTTGTGTCTTCGGCGGGTTGTGGCATTCCCTCGCCCCCATCATCCCCGAGGTCCAAACAAAATGTAAGATCAAGTTTTGATCTAGTAGTACAACACTATGTTTTGATGATTACATGTTAACTATTATGTATGAACAATTATGGTACTCTAACGTTATTTTCTGAGTATTCTAATGACAAGCCATGACTCTGGTCTTATTTCACATAATTCAGAAGCACAATGCTCAAAGAGTAACCTCTGCAACGCTTTCGCACGTACTATGTTCAATCTGAACAGTAGATCAAGCTTCAGAAGATCTGAAGATTATATAGCTCTGATATGGATTCAGTTCACTAGAAGCTCTGAAGGATCAGACGCTCTGAAGGGTCAGACGCTCTGAAGGATCAGAAGATCTGAAGGTCCGGAAGCTCTGAAGGTCCAGAAGCTGAGTAGTGAAGATTCTGAAGTCCAAGAATAAGCTGGCTCTGAAGATCAAGTACTTCTCCTCTGAGTCCAGATGCAGAAGGTACAAAGGTCAGAGGATCCAAGCTTCCTTCTGACTCTGATCACCAAGCTTCACAAGTTCCAATATGAAGCATCACTCTGATCAGAAGTCAACTAGGATAAATGTCATGTCACTATCCAAAGTACAAAAGCAATTGTACCATTCCTGACGATCTTACCTAACTTATTCAGCCACAGCAGGACCTGGAAAACCCAGATCTGCCCTCCAACGGTAACATTCCATGCAAACTTCCAAACCTAATTCCTTGGAGTATATAAAGAGGCTGAAGATGAAAGATGCTTTTTTGAAGAAACTTTGTAGAAGCTCACGTGAAAATCAAATACTCTCTAAAAGCATTCTTTCTTCACATTGTATTAATTGTGTTTACTATTAGCTTTCTAAGAAGCGTTTCTTTGTAAACCCAAACCTTCAAACAGTTGTTTGATTTTCCTTTAGGAGACCAAGGTTGGTCGGATCCTAGAGAAGACTAAGAGAGTGAATCTTAGTGATAACTAAGTCAGTGTATTGTTAGTCACTTTGCAGGTAGCAAGTGCAGTTGTAAAAAACTCTGATTAGTGGATTGCCTTCATTCTAAGAAGGAAGAAATCACCTTAACGAGTGGACTGGATTAGCTTGAGGGATTTATCAAGTGAACCATGATAAAATCATTTGTGTGCTTTCCTTAACTCTTATCTTAGCACTTTTATCTTTGGTGGTTGAAGAGATTTAATTAAATATCAAGTGGGTCGAGTTTTAGTTTTAAAACGCTATTCAAACCCCCCCTTTCTATCGTTTTTCATACCTTCACAAAATTCTTCATGAATGAATATTTCATTAACCCATTGTTCATCCTTGACCGCCTCCTTACTATATAACTTCAAGCATTGGGAATAACACTCCTTCACCGCCTGATCCACCCACCAGACTCTTATTTTCCATTGTTAATAGGGTACTTCACTGTTAAATTGAAAGGACACAACACAATTTTTTCAAAGTGTTTTTCCCAATTAATACATTAACTATAAGACGCCTTGCAAGTTATGACTAAATATTAAACCTTCCTATGTTTCACATACTCTCCTTCACCAAATGTTGTTGACACCTCAACATAGCCCCTAACATGCATTCGCTCACCAGTAAAGCCCACCAAACATTTTGAATAGGGCTTCAAATTAGCGTCCTTTAACCCTACTTAGTCGAACGTATCACCATGAATTATGTCTGCGGAACTTCTTGGGCTAACAACACCTTTTTCGTGACACAAGTGTTCACCCGTTTAGTTACGATAATTGGATTATCTTCATGTGGCTTTACATGCTCAAAATATTTTGTATAAAAGGTAATGTTAGATTGGTTAATTCCACACTCTACACCATTGTTCCGGTATAGAACCAAAGTATAAGTCTTAGAGAGTAAGAGAGTAAGAGAGCCAAAGTGAATATCAGAATTTGAGTAAAAATGTTAGATCCCCCACTGTTGGGTGGCGTCCAATATTTATATCTTGGATTTTGGCCTGTTCGGGTCATGGGTCGCCTGACCCATTGGTTATACAACCATATCGATACACAAGCCCACAAGACACTAAGTCTTAAGGTCTATCTTAAGATGAAGTGTATCTTTTTCCTAAGCCCACAATCGAATTGACTCGCCTTACTCTATGCATAAATAGTAATGGGCACGCAGGCTCCAACATTAAATGTAAAGTTTTGAAACTAATAAACGTAATATTTCTCTCGCCCCTACATTCACCTCTGACTCTTTCTTCATTAAGTTTCGTGTAGAATTCAAAAAAGGTCAATTCATTTCGATCACAATCACCAAATTTTTTGCAATGATGTGTACTTAGATATAATCCCATGTGCCCCGGATGAACCATTTGTTTCGGAAAGTCCGATAACAAAGGG
>NC_080043.1:26053102-26091112 GCF_012489685.1 Lotus japonicus
ACGCAAACTTTCACCTGTACTTTGGGAAAAAGTAGAAATAGCAGTTCTACAATCAATATATTTTGATTCAGAAAAGTACCTGGTCATGAATTTCTTTTCCAATTCATTCCATCAGCTAAAGTTGTCTGTGGTTGATCCAAGAACCAATCCTTTGCTTGCCCAATCAAAGTTAAAGGGAAGAGCCTCAGAAATACAGCTTCTTCCTCAGCTTGGCTAATTCTAACAGTACAACAAAGTTCATAAAAACTTGTCAGATGAGATTAAAGGATTCTCATGATCCAAGCCTGCGAAAGGATTAGCATACATCAGCTGCACCAATCCAGTCTTCACTTCAGGTGGCCCTAAGCAGCACCTGCAGGCCTACCAATCCTGGTTAGGTTCCTTGGAGTGAAGTTCACAAATCCTACATTTGTATCCTCATTTCCACCACCAGCTGGTTCTGCAGCCATGGTCTCTGTCTGTTGTCTTACTGAAGAGATTGAGGAAGACGATGCTTCTTGCTCCCTCCTTTGCTCAGCTAATTGTTTTCTCCTCCTTGTCTTGCTATTGTTTCTCCTAGCTGTAGCTTGATCTCTGGATCGAACAATAGTTGATCAGCTGGAGTTTTACCTCGCATAAACAAAGTGAAAATACAACCTAGCCAAGAAAGTCAGTCAACAAGATAATAAAAAGATAAAATAAAACTATATACTATATTCACAATTGCTCAAGATGAGAAACTAAAGCAATGCTTTTGTATTGACGCAATTCCCCGGCAACGGCGCCATTTTGTTGAAAGGTTTTTACCACAACTACTTTCAAATCCCTTTCAAGATTCAATTGTAGTATAGTAAAGGGTTTTTATCGTTCTCAGGGAAATGGAAATACAACGCCGTTCTTTAGCTAAATTACTTAAGCAAAGAGTTCAAGAAACGTTTGGTTGATTGTTTTGAGAAATGTTGTGGACATAAAACAGTAATAAAAACGGGTTTAAAAACAGATTGAGAAAGCTTTGGGATTGGGGTTCACACATAAACTCTCATATATCCTATAATTCAACACATACAACCTATTCTATCCTTGATTTCATCACATCAGTTCTTATCTATCTCATTAAACTCTTACATGAGCAGATTAACGATTCACTTCTATAATTATCGATGTCTCGCATAACTAACGTAGCAAAACGTAATGAGTTCAGATGTTAAGCGACTAATAAACCTAACCCTTTTTCTAGCAATCAAGTAAATTAGATGATACAGCCTAAATCTAATTCAAATATGTAGCTTTCACTCACATATCAAATCTCAAATCATGTTCTAGTTGATCAAGCTAAAACAAGCATTAAAATCAAGATCATATCATTGAAATCAAGAGATAAACTAGATTCATATGAAAGATAACTAAGATGGATACATTTAAGTCAAGTATTACACCCAAACCCAACAAAGAGAAGTTTAGCTATCCATAGACATGGATGCTATGCTTACAAGAAGAACTCAGACGAAAGTTATGATCCGTGCCGTCCTCGGTGATGATTCCAGCTTGATGGATGGTGAATCAAAGCTCCCAAAGTTCCTCCCTTCTTCTCTCTGAAGTTTTCTCTCTCAAAAGTCCAAAATAGGTCAAAAGATGATCCATTTCTGATCTTGGTCGAGCCTTTTATAAACAGGGCACAGTTTCGCTTAAGCTGATAAAGGTTCCGCTTAAGCGAGGAGGTTTCTTCATGTTCAGGTAACGTCTTTCAGCTTAAGCGAGACCATTTCTCGCTTAAGCCAAATTGTCTTCCAGAACCACTGCTACTGCCATGTAATTCGGCTTAAGCGAGGCAGCATTCGGCTTAAGCGAAGATCAATATGTTTGCCACTGCTACTGCCATATAATTTGGCTTAAGCGAGCTAACATTTGGCTTAAGCGAACTTCAATATTTGTAGCTCTTTTGATTTGAAATTGTTTGGATATCTTGACTTTCCTCCTACAATAAAACCAAAGAGCTTAAATGATAAAACTAATATATATAAAAACTATCTACTTACTAAATTAACCTATTGAGGGATAATTTGGAAGATAATGTACACATCTAGAACAGATAAGTACCCAAATTAGTAGAGAAAATCAGGTATTTTTGGTACTTATCACTTGCCAATCCTATAGATCAATTTGGCAAGAGATGTAGAAACACCAGAGGTATGTTGTGTAGGAACCCAATTCATAGCACCAATCCTGTTAAGGATAGCATACTTCACACTCAGATTGCCAGTGGACAACAACTTCTTGCTCGGCCACTTCTTCACATGACCTGCAGTAAGTTCCTTGGCAACATCATCCATGGACACTTCTTCATCAACAAATTCAATAGCACTTCTTTCAAGTGCTTGATTGATCACAGCAGGTGAGAACATCACACATTCAGCCCGCACAAAAACTTTCCTGAATTCATCACTATCAGGAAGTCCAACATCAACAGAGAGATTCACCAAGAACTCTCTCACAAGCTTCTCATAGCACCTTCCAACATTCTGAATAGTCTTCATCAGACCTGCTTTCTCAATAAGTGCAATAACATCTCTGCATTCAAGAACATCAGAGCTAACTTCCCTTTCCTTGGCCATTCCTCTTGCAAACAAACTTCCACTTCTGAACATTCTCTTCCAAATGAAAAGACACCCTATCAATAGGAACAACAGGAACATTTTGAGGGATACGCTTACCAGAAAATTTCCTTTTCTCAGAGAGTCGACTGTCCTGGACATCAACTTCAACATCTGACTCAGAGTCTTCAACTTCAACTGGAATCTTCCTCTTTTTCTTCTCATTGGGAGTCTTTTCTTCCTTCTGCTTTCCCTTTCCCTTCACACTGGCCTGTCTAGACTTGTAAGTGATAGGTGAAGACTTGGATCTCTTTGGTGGAGTAGGAGTGACTTCAGGAGAAGAAACCCTTCTTTTCTTCTTCATCCTCGCAGCAACACTATCAACAAAGGACTCAGTCAGAGGAACATCATCAGAATCATCATCAGAGATGTCCTGAACAGGGGCTGGAGTCTGGAATGGCTCTTCAGAATTGGTATCCTCAGAGTTACCATTCTTTGGATTAGCATCCTTTGAAGAGGATGAAACAGAGATATCAGGCTGGGTAGCATCGCCTGAATCTTCATGAAAAGTGGAATCTTTTCTAGGATTTTCTTGAGCAGAACTTTCCTTAGACCCAGATGTCTCAACATCGGGCACAACATCAGGGGGTGATTTCACAGGAGAATCTTCATCATTGATTTCCTCTTCGTCAGGAACTTCTTCAAGGATAGGAACATTCGTGGGTTCGCTGTTCTTGACCTATGATTTGTAGACCTTACAAGTTGGGTTTCTTGATCTCATCTTCTTGGGAGCTTTCTCGGACACAGAAGATGGTGGAGAAGAACCACTCTTCAAATCCATACACTTGACTCCTTTAGTAGTTCTTTCAATCTTGGCCTTGACAGATTCCTTCTTTCCAGAACTTTGAGACATGATGAATCGAGAGCAAGCACAAACAGAGTATATAACAATGAAAAGAATTGCAAATGAGAGATGATGAGTCTTGAAAAAGATAGATGTACAAGCGGTTGAGAGAACACAATTTTTCCGTTGGAGGTAGTTATAGGATGAGTGAACCATAAGGCAACCTTTGCTCTGCTGATGTCACAACGGCAGTTAATGATGACCAAGAATAAACTAGCCGTAAACACACTGGGGCACGCTAATTGCTATGCATCAAAAAGACAAATCCCTAGACTTCCTCTTAATTTTTCAAAAGTGATTGCATCAAGGGGTTTTGTGAAAATATCAGTCAATTGCTTGTCAGTTGTAACATGCTCCAAATTGACAATTTTATCCTCCACCAAGTCTCTAATAAAATGATGTCTAATGTCAATATGCTTGGTCCTGCTATGCTGTATGGGATTCTTAGAAATATTAATTGCACTGAGATTGTCGCAGTACAATGTCATGACATCCTGTTCAACATCATACTCCTTCAGCATTTGCTTCATCCACATGAGTTGTGTACAACTACTTCCTGCTGCAATATATTCTGCTTCAGCTATAGACAATGAGATACAATTCTGCTTGCTAAACCATGAAATCAAATTATTCCCTAGGAAGAAACATTCACCAGATGTGCTCTTTCTATCATCTGCACTACCTGCCCAATCTGCGTCACAGAATCCAACTAAAGAGGAATTTGTATCATGAGTATAGAGAATAACATAGTTACTTGTGCCATTGATGTACTTGATAATCCTCTTGACTTGTAGCAGATGACTTGCTTTAGGAGATGCTTGATATCTAGCACAAACTCCGACAACAAAGGTGATGTCTGATCTGCTAGCAGTGAGACATAACAAGCTTCCAATCATGCTTCTATAGAGACTTTGATCAACATCTTCCCCTTGCTCATCCTTGAAAAGTTTGATGTGTGTAGCAGCAGGAGTTCTCTTGTGGCCAGCCTTTTCAAGACCAAACTTCTTGACTAACCCTTTAGCATACTTACTCTGTGATATGAACATAGAATCCTCCATTTGTTTGACTTGTAGTTTTAGAAAATAATTCAATTCACCAACTAGGCTCATCTCGAATTCAGATTTCATTTGTCGGACGAAATGCTCCACCATTGAGTTCGACATTCCTCCAAAAACAATGTCATCCACATAGATCTATGCTATCACGAGCTTTCCTTTGTCATTCTTCACAAACAGAGTTTTATCAATTCCTCCCTTACAGTAACCATTGCTTACAAGAAACTCAGTTAACCTTTCATACCAAGCCCTAGGTGCTTGCTTCAAGTCATACAAGGCTTTCCTTAGTTTGTACACATGATCTGGATGATGTGGATCTATAAACCCTTTAGGTTGTTCAACATAAACTTCTTCACTCAAATAGTCATTCAGAAAAGCACTCTTCACATCCATCTGGTAGAGTTTGAATTTCAAAAGACAAGCAACACCTAACAAGAGTCTTATAGATTCCAGTCTAGCTACTGGAGCAAAGGTCTCATCAAAATCAACTCCTTCTATTTGAGTATATCCTTGAGCAACTAGACTTTCTTTATTCCTTGTGACTATTCCAGTGTCATCTGATTTGTTCTTGAAGATCCACTTAGTGCCAATGATGTTTACTTCTTCAGGTCTAGGCACTAACTCCCATTCTTCATTTCTCCTGAACTGCTCAAGCTCCTCTTGCATAGCATTTATCCAGTATTCATCAGTGAGAGCTTCATTGACATTCTTGGGTTCTATCTTAGAGATGAAACAACCATGAGCAATAAGGCTTCTGGATCTGGTAGTCACCCCTTCTTGAAGATTACCAATGATGTTTTCTTGATAGTGATTCTTCTGAACCCTAATTGATGGAGCTTTATTTGATGGGATATCTTTGTCTTCTTTTTCATCAGCACTTGTCTCTGAATCATTGTCGGGGGCGGTTGTTGGAGCATCGGCTGGAACATCTGCACCATCATCATCTTCGTTCAAATTTGCTTCTTCCTTCTTGCTTGGTTCATCATCCACAGTCACATTCACAGATTCCATCATGGTCCTTGTGCGAGAGTTAAAAACTCTATAAGCTTTGTTGTTCATAGAATACCCCTTGAAAATTCCTTCATCACTTCTAGGATCAAGCTTCCTCTTAGGATCACGATCTGCAAGGATATAACATTTACTTCCAAATATGTGAAAGTATTTTACAGACGACTTTCTACCTTTCCATAGCTCATACTGTGTAGAGGATGTCCCTGCCCTGATGGTGACTCTGTTATGTATGTAACATGCAGTACTCATAGCTTCAGCCCAGAACTGGTGTGAAATCTTCTTAGCATGTAACATTACTCTAGCTGATTCCTGGAGAGTTCTATTTTTTCTTTCAACAATTCTATTCTGCTGTGGAGTGATGAGGGCAGAAAATTCATGGCTAATACCTTCTGTTCCACAGAACTCCAAGAATTTTGAATTCTCAAACTCCCTTCCATGATCACTTCTGATTCTTACAATCACACATCCCTTCTCATTCTGAAGTCTCAAACATAGATTCTTGAATATTTCAAAAGTCTCTGATTTTTCTCTCATAAATTCAACCCATGTATACCTTGAAAAATCATCTACACAGACAAACACATACCTTTTTCCTCCCAAGCTTTCAACCTGCATGAGACCCATGAGATCTATGTGAAGCAATTCCAGAACCTTTGTCGTGGTCTGATGCTGGAGCATCTTGTGGCACATTGGTTTGCTTACCAATCTGACATTCTCCACATAGTTTTCCTTCTCCCAAGCTCAAATTGGGCAATCCCCTTATTGCTTCATCAACAATAATCTTTTGCATGCTCCTGTAGTTGAGATGTCCTAGTCTTTGATGTCATACATTCACCTCATCTTCTTTAGTTAACAAACATCTAGAAACATGAGCTTTTTCTTCTGATGTCCACATATAACAGTTGTCTTTTGATCTGACTCCTCTCATCACAACTTTCTCATGATCAGTGGTCACAACACATTCTATCTTATTGAACTTCACATCATACCCTTGATCACACAGTTGACTTATGCTGATTAGGTTGACAGTTAAACCATTTACAAGTAACACATTGTTCAAGTTAGGAGATTCTGTGCTAACAAGCTTTCCTACTCTCTTGATCTTTCCTTTAGCTTCATCTCCAAAAGTAACATAGTTGGTGGAGTGACTTTTGATGTCTTGCAAGAAGCTCTTGTTTCCTGTCATGTGCTTTGAGCAGCCACTATCAAAATATCAATCTTCCTTTGATGATGCTTTGAAAGATGTGTAGGCTACCTGACATCTGACTTCACCCTTGGGCTTCCATTGCTTCCTCATCTGAATAGGCTTTTTATCGTGCATCTGAGGATAACCATATAACCTGTAACAATAGGCTTTATATGACCATTCTTACCACAGTAGTGACACTTCCAAAGTACAATTTTGTCAACCTTAAGCTAGGGTTTCACATGCTGAGGTACATGTCGAGGCAATGGATCTGGCAACTGATAATTTCTGGCTTCTTGAATTTAGTTTGTTTTGCAGCAGACACAAATTTCTTCGAACCTTTCTAATTTTCTTTGTTTGCTGTTCTATAGTCAAAGCCAATTCCCTTCAAACTCCCTCCTTGCTTGCTAGTTTCTTTCAGAATTTCATCAAGCATATCAGAACCACTGTTTAACATTCTAACAGATTTATGAGTGGCTTCAAGTTTTCTTGTCAGAGTTGTCACTTCCTCTTGACGTTCTGCATTAATCAACATTAGGTTAGCCTTTTCCATAACATCAGCAATATTAAACTTACTTTGCCATTCCTCCAGATCTTCCTTCAGCTTAGTGCTGAGCTCTTTCATCCTTTCATTCTGAGAAACAAGTTGTTCTATCTCACTTTGCTTTTCTCTTACAAGTTTGCATGCTTCTTCCCACTTGTTGTGTAGCAGCTTGTAAGTTTCAGCCAATTCCTCATCAGAGATGTCCTCATCACTTGTCTCATACTCACAGATAGTTCCAGAGAAAGCATTGACTTTGTTTGCAGATATCTCCTCCTCATCTTCAGTGTCTTCATCTGACCAAGTTACCATCATACCTTTCTTTTGCTTCTTTAGATAAGTGGCACATTCAGACCTGATGTGACCATATCCTTCACATTCATGACATTGCACTCCTTTGTTCTGAATAGGTCTTTCTTCTTCCTTGGTCTTCCTCTGTGAATTTGAAAACTTGGGTTTGTTGTCGAACTTCATGTCCTGGACATTAGGCCTGGTTCTTTTGTCAATCTTCCTCAAAGCTCTGTTGAATTTTTTTGCTAGCATAGCCAGAGCCTCAGAAAGGTTTTCACCCTCACAGTCTTCATCATCACCTTCATCAGTGTTAGACACAAAAGCAATACTCTTATTCTTCTTCTCAGATTTTCCACTCAGTTTCAACTCAAATGTCTGCAAAGAGCCAATAAGTTCATCAACCTTCATGTTCTCAATGTCTTGAGCCTCCTCAATTGCAGTGACTTTCATAGCAAACTTCTGAGGAAGAGATCTCAAGATCTTCCTTACAAGCTTCTCATCTGACATAGGTTCTCCTAAAGCAAATGAAGCATTAGACAAGTCACGGACACGCATGTGGAATTCTGAAATAGTCTCCTCTTCAGTCATCATCAAATTTTCAAATTGAGTAGTAAGCATCTGAAGCCTTGACATCCTCACTCGAGTAGTTCCTTCATGTGCAGTTTTCAGAATTTCCCAAGCATCCTTTGCCACAGTACACGAATTGATCAGCCTAAACATATTCTTGTCAACTCCATAAAAGATAGCATTTAGAGCCTTTGAATTTCCAAGAGCAGCTTCATCTTCAACACTAGTCCATTCCTCTTCAGGTTTCTCCACAACAGTGGTAGAGGTGCCTTCAACCTGGGACTTAGTAGGGTGCTTCCAACCATTGACAATAGCTTTCCAAGTCTTGTTGTCAATTGACTTGAGAAAGACTGTCATGCGAACTTTCCAGTAGTCATAGTTAGTACCATCCAGAATGGGTGGCCTATTGACTGATCCTCCCTCCTTGTTATCCATGAGAACTTGAATCAAACTCCCTGGAGCTCACCCAACCAGAACAGGGTGCCTGCTCTGATGCCAATTGTAATTCAGGTTCCCTCTGATACGATTATCCTGCACGATGCTGGGACAAGAGGTTTGACAACCGCTTAACAGTAAAACATAACTTAACAACAGAAACAATAACACACATTAATTGTTAACCCAGTTCAGTGAAAAACTTTCACCTAGGTCTGGAGGGTTTGCACCCAAAGAAAGGAAATCCACTATCTCAAGATTCAGGAATTACAGACACTCATGAACAACTCAGTTCATAGTTCACTTCCTAATCTACCCAGTGTATTTCTACTTAGAATCTCAACCTAAGTATGAGAGCCCCTCTCACTTTCTCTCAATCACTGCCACAGTGATTGGTGAACACAATGAACAATCAGAGTTTGAACGCAATCAAACAACACAGAATCCTTCTTTGCTTTATAGAATCAGTGAGCAAAGAGGATTCACAACTAACAAAGGACAAAGTACAAACACAAATCCTAAAACACTTGATCTCTCTCTATTAGCTTCGGTGGTCTTCATGTTTTAGGTCTTCATCCTTTTATAGACTTCAGCAGCGGTAGCATGGGCTTTAGGGTTAGAATGTGCTGAAGAAACAGATTGCAGCAACAGCAATTCAAAACGCAATCTTGATAGATTTGGTTTCTTATTGCACAAGTAAAGATAAAAATCAATCTTTTAACAAAGATTGTTTCAACAAATAACAACCCAACAATTTAAAACCCTTATGGAATAGCTACTTGCTCCTCAAGTAACTCAAAAACATATCTTCAGTAAATCTTCAGAGGGCCCACAACAGAAACACAAGCTGAGGACTGATGCCCTAGCTTCACGGAATCAGATGCCACGACATTTGCTTCGACAATCAGTTGTTTTGACAAAATGCATGGAAACATGTTCCAACAAGGTTTTTTGGGTTGTTTGCTTATTCTTTAGTGCCTTTTGAGTTGTAATTTTGCTTTTCTCTCTCTTGTTCTCCCTCTTTGTGTTGGGCTGAAGTACCCATTGTACTTCTTTTCAATATATTTCTTGGCTTATCAAAAAAAAAAGGAAACCAAAGGTTGCTTAAAACACTCCTCGTTCCTCAGCGTCGTCATCAGAACTCTCCTCCTCCGCTGAAATATATTCTTTCACCGACGTTGACGACATACTTTCGACACTCCCATAATCATAAGTAACATCATCCTTTTCAACCAAAATAACGCACGAAGTCCCGCCCACATCAACAAACATGGTAAAACATTGCAACAAAAAATGATTCATTCGAATTAAAATTATGGCATTATTTGCACGATGTCGGAACAGTGTTGCACGACCAGGCAACATATAAGTCCCCAACAAATTTCCAACAGCAGCGAAAAGCGACGCTGTCCGTAACCCCAAAGGAATCTGCCACAATCGAACGTGGACGAGATGAGAAACACCAAAAGTCAATGAAGTGCATGGCTTAACGCTGGTTAGCGTCTGTACCAAAAACTCCCGACACTCCGTAATTGTAATATGCATCTCCTCCTTGCTTTCAAATTCAAGCAAAACTTCAGTCGCACCAAGAGGAATGAGCCGAAAATTATATAGCCCAATCTGGCTAAACGAATCCTGCAAAACATCAACACTCAAAGATTCTTTGGTATGCACTTGAGCACATCTTTCCACCCAGCCCATGTCAAAATCAGACGCAGCAAAAAACAGACGACAACCCTCCCGCTGATCTGATTGTTCTTTACGCTGCGGTCAGTGATGGATCCAGACAATTAGAGTTGTGGGGCAATATTTTCACACAGACATATATCAACATGTAATGTTAAATATAAAAAATTAGTGGGGGCAAATAATACATTATATATATATATATATATATATATAATGTCTAGTTATATAAAATACTTGTGAGAGATTATCATATTTTACATGTATGTTATTCATTAACTTCAAATTTTGGTGGGGGCATTTGACCCTAAGAGCTTATGAATGGATCCGTGCTTGCAGGTTGCAATTGTGGTTGGACTTCCTTGTCAGTTGCCAGAGATTGGACTTTGGGTCGCCAAACCTTCTCCCTAATTTCATACCGATACCGTTGAGATGAAGCTTGCGCCAGAGTCGACATCCGAAACGGACGTTGAAGTTTTGCCTTCTGCACCACAAGAAAATTCCCATCCAATCTCAAACCATGAAACAGACGAACAGCCTTCCATGCATCCTCATTGTGTTGAAAACGAACAAAACCAAAACAGAAGCGTCGTCCAAGTTTCTTCTTATACTGGATATAAACATCCCGCAATGTCCCTGCCTTAACAAATATAGATCGTAGCTGCACCACTGTTATACGATCATCCAAACCATCGACAAACACAAAGAAGGACGTCGTTTTCAGATATGCATTTGACCTGGGCTCACGTTGCTGGCCTTGCTGTGAATGCCTCACTTTCGGACCTGCAGTATCCTGGACTCACGTTCTTGAGCTTGCTGTGTGCGCAACTGATGAAAGATTTTTTACCATTCTACGTTGAATCTCTCAAGACTCAATTGTAGTATAGTAAATGGTTTTGTCATATCCACAATGAGGTGTAATACTTATGCGGTTCAACAGTTCACAAACTTAAATGATTATTACATAATGAGATTAATTAATTGTTTGAACATAAAACTAAATAAAAAGCAAATAAACTAACGGAGAAACAACAGGTATGAGGAATTGATGGGATTAGACTTCATTGTTTGACCTTTTTGCATTTTAGTGATTCAAATACATAACATGTTTAAGCATATGATTCATCTACACCAATTCAACCCTACGTCATCGATGTCTCGCATGAATGGATATCAATAACTTTCTAATCCTAAACATTGATGTCTCACATGATTAAGAAAGAAAGTTATCATGAAGTTCGGGTGTTTAGTGACTAACAAACCTAGCTCTATGTCTAGCCATTAGGATTATTAGGTGATTAACTCTAGTTCAGACTCAAACGTTGTAGCTTCTGCTCAAAAGTTGAATCAAACAAAATACCATAGGCGATCAATCTAAGATATAGCATGAAGATCAAGAGAAAACCACTAAATCAACAACTAGAAACATGCTTTATATTGAAGAGAATCACATAGAGAGCATAAGTATCATACAACTACATCAAATCCCAACAAAAGAGAGATTAGCTATCCATTTTCATGGATAGCTTTACAAATAGAGAAGAAGAACGAGAAGAACCGAAACCGTCGCGATGTGTCACCGTCGAATCCGATCTCCGGAGCTCCTTCTATAGCCTCCTAAGCCTCTCTTCTTGTTTCTCTAGTGTTTCTCTTAGTTCCCAAGTGATGGGTTGAAGTATATGTCGTCCAATCTTCTTAAAAATGGCTTTTATAGTGAAAAATCATGGTCTGGGCGCCGAGCGCCCTCTGATGACCGCCCAGTGTCCCCTGTTTCTTCACATGTGGGTTTCTGGAACCGCCTTGGGCGCCCAGCGCCCTTTGATGTCCGCCCAGCGGCCTGAACACTTCTCACAAAATCATGCATTTTTTCCTGATCCAACCGTTCAAATTGAAATACCATGTGTTATGAACCACATATCCAAATTTTAGCTTGATCTGACGGTTAACGAATGCGGGATTCTAATTTTGCTCTGACAACTTTTAACTTTCTGCATCAAAAAGTTGGGATTAGAATTTGATATTATCATAAAACCTATCCTAAACCTAAATAATTACTAAACTAATAAATTAGGGATTAAAATGGTGTAAATTGAAGCACACAAGTCAAATAAGTGTCTAAAATGAATTCCAATATACGTAAAAATGACACTTATCAGCACCATTTTCTAATCTATGCCAGTCCTAAACCCACGATCAAAAGCACCAAACTTCCCCCAGCTCTGATGCCTCCAACCTTACTGATTTTTCCAATGAGCTGTTGCTCCATGTAACCGCCAGGACCATGGCGGAAACCACAGTGCTGGATAAGCTCTTGCAGAGCTTCTCTCTCAACTCTCTCTCATCCATTTTATTAAATTTATATCTTTAAAGGAATATTAAAAAAAAGCTTAAGACAATTTAGAGTTTTCTTTGTGTAAAAAAATACATACTCAAATTTAATAATTTATTTAAATAATAAGCATTGAATTATTTTTAATAATTTAATAATTCATTTTTTTATATGAAAAATAATTATGTAACTTTGAAATATTTCATATAAATAATAAGTTTTAATATCATTAAATAAGTTATCATAATAACATAATTTGTGTGCTTTTACCAACAAAAAAGTTATTTTAAATTTTAAAATTATAAAAATTTGTAAATTTAACAGTTCTTTTAAAAAAACTTAAATAACGTAAAATATTATTTTTTTAAATTTAAATTTATTCACTTTTTTTGTAATTAATTAGTTTCCTTCTTCTCAAGTCATTTTCACTAATATATAATAGATAAAAAAAATATAATTTGTTTCACATAATACATGTAACATTCCGATCTGACAACTGGTCTCACGGTAACAACACGTGTCTAATTTGTTTATATATGCAAATTTGGTTTTTTATCATAAAGAATAGTGAGTAAGTAATTTTGTTTTTAAATTAGTGAGTAAGCAATATGAAATATGAAAAGTCATGCGTTTATTTTTTTTTAAGAAGATAAATAAGAGATCTTCATTTCTACTATTGTATTTAATGCTAGGGTTCAAGTCTTCTTTATATATATATATATTTTTTTTTTATTTGATTGTTTTTCAAGTCAATTCCACTAACTAATATACACACACATATATCATATTATGTCCTGGTAGGATAGCTCAAGTGATAGGAGCAGGGGACATCTGGGTTGGGTAGGGGAGGTCAAGGGATCGATTCTTGGCGGATGCAATTTATCTTTCCAATGTAAAAAAAAAACATATATATAACATAATTAATATTTTTATAAATTGAAATTAAATAATACGAATAATCAATAAAGTCAATAGAAAATAATACATGATGTTATTAAATTTTTTTCTATCATTAATTATATGATTATTTCTTTATGAAATTAGCTATTCTCAATACTATTTTTTATTTTAAAATATTAATTAATTAAATATCATTATTTTGAATTTTTACTTCAAATTATGAATAATATAATTAGCATTTTAATGGTTTTAATATTTAATATTTTATTTATAATAATGGGATTTTTTAATTAATATTAATATAACTAATAACATATAAAGATCACTAATTATTAATTTATAAATTTCATTAGTGAGAAGTTCAAGCAAAGTTCACTCTATAAAATTTTCAGTTTTTTTTTTGTTTTTGAAAACATAACATATTATTAAGAGAAAGCAATTCATGAGAATAACCCTCTCATGAAATAGGGGAATGACTACATAAAACCCGCATACTATATGAATTAGTCTCATTAAAAATTTCATAAAAAAATCTTAATGAAGGAAAAAGAGTACTCAAAACACAAGTCTGCAACCAAAATAAATCAACATAAAACCTTTAGGAAACTCAAAACAAAATCCCATCAAAAGCAACAAAAAACACAAGTCTAGAGCTGCCGTACGAGCAAATTAAATCTAACAGAACACCCGAAATAGATAATACATTTAGAAAATGCCATAGACTTTCTCAGTGGTGGACCTGGCTTGAACCTGCTCAACAAAAAAAAATTGCACTTACCCCCTATATATTTTAAACCCCTAGAAAATTTTAAATTATACTAATAGACCAAATTTTGTACCTATTTGCACCAAAACACTCTAGGCTAGGAGCTAGTTATTGGGCCAGGAAAAAATTGGTCTGGGAAAAAATAAAAACATAAGTCAGTGAGGAACAAAAGTGAAAAACCTCACTCAATCACTCTCTTTCTCAGTTTCTCAGTTTCTCTTGTGTTTACCCTAATCACACTCAAGCACCCACCAAGCCACCAAGTCCCTTTGCTCTAAAAAATTTTCTCTTGTGTTTACCCTAATCACACTCAAGCACCCACCAAGCCACCAAGTCCCTTTTCTCTAAAAAACGCTTCTCTTCTTCTTCGTTTTTCAAACCGCATTTCAATTTCGAAAAACCCTGAAAATCACCCGCATTTCATTTTCTTCATGTAGTAGAAGTTGAATCATGTTTGTTTTCTCTATCATTTTCTCGATTCTGTAATGTTTGGTTTATATAATGTAATTAGAAAACAAAAAAATGTTTCAGTTTCATTTGGAATATTTTGAACCCTAGAAACCAATTGAGATTTGAGCATTTTCAAATCGATTGAAAATTATTGATGTTTTTTTTTCTTTCCCTTTTTTTGGTTTCTTGAATTGATAGTTTCATTGAGATTTGAGGACTAGACGACTTTGATCATACAAATAAGAAAAATCACTATTTTTTTTCATTAACATTGATTCATTGATTGATAATCTACTAGATCTTCCTCAGGAGAATAGAGTGTGATTCACCAATACCAGTCCACCGCTTGCCTGCCACGCTCTGCGCCGTCGATCTACTTATATAATTTTTTATGTATAAACATATTAAAGTTGATTTTTAATTATATTTGTCTAAATGTGTTCATTTGAAAAATTTGAACCCCTGATCCGGGTCCTGAATCTACCAATCGACTTCCTTCCTCACCAATATTGCGAAGCTAGACACACAATTCTTCATCAAACAACGGGCTCCTTCAAGATAGACTTGCCAAATAACACCATGAATTACTGTTTCTGCATTATTAGGAAAAGTGAGACCTCGAAACCACGGTTTAAAAAAAAACAAACAAAAGCATAGCAATCCAGCAGCAAAGTGAACAATGGTATATTGCAAACTCTTCATTCCCTTGACATCCTTGAGTAATTTTTATGATAGCAATCTCCTGACAACCTGGCATCAATTATTAAGTTCAGCACCACCAGTGCACTGTCCCTCCACATTCCACCATGTGATCAAATCAACAAAATCCCATAGATTTCATTGTAGAAAATGCAATAAGACTTCACTGCTGATTTGTTTCTTCCCTAACCTAAACCAAGCTCTTCTTTTTTGTCACAATGGGCCAGCATTCCACCAATTCATCCTGGGCCCAAACTCCATCTCATCACTTTCAGAAAAACATCCCCTACAATTTGGCACCGCCTCTCCTGATTTCACTACTGCAATATTTTTCAATCTCCTCTTCTAATTGCTCAACCCACATCCCTCAAATCCTGTAACATTCCCCCTCCATTCCCGCCGCACTTTTCAAATTGCTCAACCTTGACTCGCTCGCTCATCATCACCATCACGGATTCACGGCAACACTTATGCTCCGCCACCGGCTATGATCACCTCCTTCCCATCCAGACTAAATAACACTCATTTCTCCACCTCAAACCAAAGGTACGCTAGTCTTATAATTAATCAATACTACTAGTGAGAGTATTATAATTGCAGTCAGATAATCATGGTTCAAACATGCACTAATAATATCTTGATATCGTTTCTCTCAATCATTTACCAAAGAAATTGACTGATCCATTTCCATGCATGTACCATTTGCCTATAACCGGCCACTACACAGGACCATACTGTTCTTTCCCAACACGTAATTATAAACTTTATGTAACCGATACTAATTATTTTCAATATTCTACTTAATAGCTCTTAATTCAACAAGTTCTTTGAATTCTAATTGCTTCTCAAAGTGTAACGCCTAAAATCCCTTCCATACTATAAATATGACCCTAGCTTGTCTATTTCTTCCAAGCCACCAAACAGAACTGAAACCACTCTCAAAGTTACAATCATACCATGATGAAGTTGTGTCCAAAGCTTAGAAACTCTTCTGTAATTCCTTTTTTCTTTCTTACATTCAGCTTTTCACGATGCTTTTCTTTTTGTTTCTTCTGAATGTGATTCGAGTTTGATTATATCGAATGCACTTTTCTCTTATCTTTTCCAGCATTTTTAAAAAAATTACAGCGAATCATAACTGTAATGCTATGAATCTTTCTGATTCATGCAAAAATAATTCAATTACAATGCTTAATGCTATGAATCTTCAGGATTCATGCAAAAATTGGTACTTTTGGATTCATAGTTATGAATCACTATAAAAGAAAAATAAATGATTTGAAGAAGAAGAAAGAAGAGAGAAGATAAAAATAAAAATTATAACCTTCCACATGGATGTGGTACTTACTCGCTTGAAAGAGAATTGAAAGAACTTAGGAATTCTGGAGAGACGATCGTGCTGATACCGTGTTATGAATAAAGAGTACACAAGTATGGAAAGAGAGGAAGAGAGATGTATGAGAGATAGAGGAATAGACAGATGGGGATACTCTGCTAGGTGCAGACTCCCTTGTATTTATATTATTAGGTTTAGAGTGTTGAACAAATATACATGTGGGTCTAGCCCATAGACTCCTAACTCAGATGGACATCCATATATTCATAACAAAAATAAACAATGACAAACACCTTTAATAATAATAAATAATTTTGTAATCATATGGATCTCATCTTCGAGAACGAGGCTGGTAGATTACCCAATGCCACATTTCAAGAACCAATATTTTTCACTCTATCTTGTTGTGGCAAAAGAACAAAATTACAGTATTATTGGCATATTTCGTTTTCCGACCTTATGGAAAGTCTTCATGTCGCATCTTTTTTTCTCATTTAGTGTATCTCTTATAATCATTTAGTTTACCTAATAGTCACTTTGAGATACCAACAATCCATGTGCATTGCATGTATGATAATGTGATGTTTGTATGGTAAATGGAACATATAGCTAGTACGTGGTACGCTTCAAAGCTATTTTAAAGAATCACTTTTTCTGTACCCAAAAAAAGAGAAGAACCCACTTTTTCTATAGTGTCGTCACAAAATATCAGCCATTTCCATGAATATAATATATTTTTGATGAATAAGATGGGGCTAAATGCTCAACAAGTGGAACTAAGATCAAGTAAAGAGTATTACAAAAATGAAATATTTAAGGGATGGGAATATACTAAAAGCAAGAAGATTCTAAAAAATCTTAGAGGATCGAGTGTTGGGAAAGAACACAGCTGAAGAAGTAAAATAAACCAGGAGCGCAATCAACAACACAAGAATATAACGTGGAAACTCCAAAACCGGAGAAAAAACCACGGCCGTTGTCAAAACCGACAACCAGAGAATAAACACTATGTGAAAATTGTTACAACACATAGACTTCACTCTCAACCACCCCATAACCCCAGTACACCCACACTCTCCAAAGTAAATATTTGAACTACATCTCACAATACTCTAAAACAAGAGCATAAGAGAAAAAAAAAACACAAATATAAACTTAAAGTGTTTTCAGGTGCTACACCTTTTGGTGTTTTTGGTGTGTTGAAACAAGGAGCCTGAGATCCCTATATATAGTATTAAACCCTCCCACCCCTAACTAATCTAAGCGATGTGGGACTTCTCTAAGATGCATAACTTGATCTTTTTTCTCCTTCATTAGCAATGTGGGACTTACATTGCAATCAACCCCAACATCGAGCTCAACGTACATGGAACATGGTTAATTAATCTGTATTTGGCAAAAGTACTGGTCACATAATTGGTTTCTCTAGAGCTGTGCTTCCAACGAAAATTGTGATATTGGCAATCAAAGAGAAGAGCTCTCTCGCCAAAGAAGAGCAAGGAAGCTTATAGAAACCTACGAATCACTCTCAATTAAGACTTTACAAAATCCGCGAGCTAGAGCAAGCTTAACCCCATGAATGATCCCTCAATTTTTAGCTTTTGAATCCCCCAATTTCAGAGTACCCAGCCAAGAACCTCCCTTGATATATAGTCCTGAAACAGCCCCACACTCTAGTGTTATATACCGGGGTGAAATGAACCATCTGTATTAAGTTTGATCTATGGCTCTGTAGGAGGGGATTGACCAATTAACCAACACTGTCTTGAAAATTCTCATCCCTGCTTCTCGAGATGATTGAGCTCCCGCATCCAACTTAAGATCATTAACCATATGGTTTACCTGTCAAGTGATCACCGCAGTTGTCTTACCATTTCTATTAGATACTAATACTAATTCATTCCTTAATCTCCAAACAACGTCCAAAGCAACTCCAAACACCACACACTAGAGTATACCAAGATGACATAGTGGACTGGAAGGGTTCATAAATTCATTCCTAGCTCTCCAATTTTCTCACATGGAAAGGGATTTACGAACCTATGTATCACTGTGACAACTGACAAGATTACTAGGATCACCATGATAAGTTTCAAATTCAAAGTTTAGAATCACCGTCACTAGGATCATCACCAAGATCAGTTTCAAGTTTCAGGTTTAGGATCACCGTGACTAGGATCACCAAGAATAATATTTCAAGTTTCAGGTTGATAATCACAGTGGCTAGGATCACTGTGACTGGTGGGGTTCTGAAATTCATTCCTAGCTCTCCAAAGAACGTTCAAAGTAACTCCAAACACCACACACCAGGGTATACCAAGTGGGTCCCATAGGTTCAGAAGTTCTTTCTTATGTGAAGATAAAATTGATAGATATACACCTCTTTTGGATTCTCTCCCAACTGCGAGGAGGAAAACTAACGTGCATGTGACACCATAATCAATTTTAATTAATCTCCAAATATGACTTTTATATAAATATTTAAAATAACCATCTATAAAAGGAAAATAATTTGAATCTAAAATCAAATGACACTTTGTCCATCAACAACTCCTAACAGTGTTGGTAGCTAGTTGAACTTCTTAAGCATTTAGTTGAGAGTTTAATTCTTGGACCGTGTGTATAAAAAATGATTTGTTAGGAAATACATATTCACTTAATGTAATATTTGATTCTCGAGAGTATTAGACTCATGTCTGTCGGCTGTATGAATACCTTAATAATAATAAAAACTCTTTCATAAATATTTTAAAAACTGCCCAAGACATTCTAAATTGTAATTTTCTAAATAAAAATAAATAAAAACACATTTCCTTAATTTTTATAAATTTTGTAATATTTTTAGTCATTTTCGTCATTATACAACATAAAGTAATTCTAATCATAGCTAGTTACTTTAACGAAATTCTCTTAGGGGTCGTTTGACACACAACATTAGACATGATAGTACAAGCTTACACAATACATTATGATTTTACCATTGTTTGGTGTTAACATTATATTGTATAACCTTACACATCAATACCTTCTTATACATTAAAATGATAAATTATTTAATCCACCATATAGATGACGGATAAGACAGAATAAGACAGAATAAGAGTGTGATGTCTAAACTTCATATTTAATTCACCGCACCACCATCACCACCTTCCACCGTTGCCACCACCATCCTCCACCTCTGCCACCATCGTCACTGCCGCCATCACCATCGTTATCGCCACTGCCACCACCGACACCACCCTCCACCTCCGCCTCCACCACTGCTACCACCGCCTCTGCCATAATCTTTATCGCCATTACTACCACCACCTCCACCACCACCACCACTGCAATTACCACCACCATCATCACCATCACCTTCCAACACCACCGCCATCATCATCACCACCACTATATACCGCCATGATCCACCACCCCCACTACCGCCAAAGCCACCTCCATCCACCGCCGCCACCATTGCCACCTCTACAGCCACCACCACAACCACTATCCTCAATCACCGCGATCACCATTGTTGCAGCTACATCAGTCGCCACCGCCATCTTTACCACCACTAGCACAATCCTGATTTCTATAATATCTATCATGGTTCAATATTTCACAAAACATGTCTATATTAATTTAAATGAAATAATAAGTTATACACTACATGATCAAATATTGTATAGTATTAAATTTTTAGCAGACCTAATACTATTAGGGTTAATATTACCAGACTTTATACTATCGGACCTTATACTATACAACATATTAAAGGGACCCTTAAAAAATTCACCTTCGTGATAAGTTATCCAAACATAAATCACATTATTTTAACTCACGTTTACAATACTCACTATTTTGCTAGAATCAATGCTACCTTTACCTTTCATTTTCTTATATATAAAATAATAAGAGAAGGTTTTTTTTTTTGGTCAAATATAACAGAAGGTTTAATGAGCTGCTGATTTGTTTCTTCCCTAACCCAAACCAAGCTCTTCTGTTCTTTTTGTGACAATGGGCCAGCCCCTCCACCAATTCATCCTGGGCCCAAACTCCATCTAATCACTCTCAAAAAATCATCCCTTACTTTCGCATCGCCTCTCCTGATTTCACTACTACAAGTCTACAATCCCTATTTTTGAATATTGGCATCAATCTCCTGTAGTAACTCCTCTTCATCATAACCCACATCCCTCAAATCCTGTAACATTCCCCCTCCATTCCCGCCGCACTTTTCAAATTGCTCAACCTTGACTCGCTCGCTCATCATCACCATCACGGATTCACGGCAACACTTATGCTCCGCCACCGGCTATGATCACCTCCTTCCCATCCAGACTAAATAACACTCATTTCTCCACCTCAAACCAAAGGTACGCTAGTCTTATAATTAATCAATACTACTAGTGAGAGTATTATAATTGCAGTCAGATAATCATGGTTCAAACATGCACTAATAATATCTTGATATCGTTTCTCTCAATCATTTACCAAAGAAATTGACTGATCCATTTCCATGCATGTACCATTTGCCTATAACCGGCCACTACACAGGACCATACTGTTCTTTCCCAACACGTAATTATAAACTTTATGTAACCGATACTAATTATTTTCAATATTCTACTTAATAGCTCTTAATTCAACAAGTTCTTTGAATTCTAATTGCTTCTCAAAGTGTAACGCCTAAAATCCCTTCCATACTATAAATATGACCCTAGCTTGTCTATTTCTTCCAAGCCACCAAACAGAACTGAAACCTCTCTCAAAGTTACAATCATACCATGATGAAGTTGTGTCCAAAGCTTAGAAACTCTTCTGTAATTCCTTTTTTCTTTCTTACATTCAGCTTTTCACGATGCTTTTCTTTTTGTTTCTTCTCAATGTGATTCGACTTTGATTATATCGAATGCACTTTTCTCTTATCTTTTCCAGCATTTCAGTGTTTTTTTATACGCTATTTACCGTGTTCCATGACTAGAAATTTTGGTTTTCTGCAGGTTGTCGGGGTTATTTTCGCAGTGGTGCTATTGGGATCACTAGGAGTGAAGGTAGCAGAATGCAGAGTAGTAAGAAGATTACAGGATCTTGAGTACCCTGCTATCAATTGCAGAAAACATAGTGCAGTTTTGACTGATTTTGGTGGTGTTGGTGATGGCAAAACATCAAACACCAAGGCCTTTCAATCTGCAATCAGCAATCTCAGCCACTATGCGAATGATGGCGGGGCTATACTGGTGGTGCCACCAGGGAAATGGCTCACTGGAAGCTTTAATCTCACTAGCCATTTCACACTTTTTCTCCAAAAAGATGCTGTCATTCTTGGATCCCAGGTATTTGACATCCATTGTTAATTTTTTTTTTTCATTTTTCATTTTCTCCTAAATCAACACTTCATTGACCAACATTAACAGGTTGAATCAGAGTGGCCCTCACTTCCTGTTCTTCCATCATATGGCAGAGGAAGGGATGCACCTGCTGGAAGGTTCAGTAGTCTCATTTTTGGAACACACCTCACTGATGTTGTTATTACTGGTAAAACTACAAGGACCATATATTATCATCTCATCTCTATTAGAATTTGTTAATATCATGCCTCTTTGGAAAATCTTTTTTAATGTCACATGTTTTGAATCTGTTCATTAGGTCACAATGGTACTATTGATGGGCAAGGATCTTACTGGTGGGACAAGTTCCACAAGGGACAATTTAAACTCACCAGGCCTTACATGATTGAGATTATGTACTCTAGTCAAATTCAAATCTCAAATCTCACTTTGGTCAATTCTCCATCTTGGTTTGTCCATCCAATTTACAGCAGGTTTGACAATGATTTTCATTTCAATTTATGTTCAATCTTCATGGACCATATGTTCTGTTATTCTCATGTTCTTGTCACACCTTTCACTGCAGTGACATTATAATTCAAGGGCTGACCATTCTTGCACCAGTTGACTCTCCCAACACAGATGGAATTGATCCTGGTAATTTTTATATCATTTCTGTAATTCTATTATATATAGTTTACTTCCACTGGATTTCAATTTAGTCTTTAAAAGATGGAAATTATGATTAATATGATCCTTGAAGGATGAAAAAGGACAAAATCCATTTTAGATCTTGAAAGACTAATTGAAATTTGGTTTCATCTTTCGGCGGCTAGTTTGTCTACTTTCTTAGCCCTGATATTTTTCATCGACTAAAGTTACTATTCACTCAAATTTCAATCATTCTCTAACTATTTTTTCCTCCATTTTACAGATTCTTGTTCAAACACTAGGATTGAAGATTGCTATATTGTATCTGGTGATGATTGCATTGCAGTGAAAAGTGGTTGGGATGAGTATGGAATCAAAGTTGGGATGCCAAGCCAGCACATAATAATCAGAAGACTTACATGTATATCCCCTGATAGTGCTATGATTGCTTTAGGAAGTGAAATGTCTGGTGGAATCCAAGATATTAGAGCAGAAGACCTCACTGCCATCAACACTCAATCAGCAATTAGAATCAAAACTGCAGTTGGTAGAGGAGCATATGTGAAGAACATTTTTGTCAAAGGAATGAACTTGTTCACCATGAAATATGTGTTTTGGATGACAGGTTCTTATGGATCACACCCTGACACTGGCTTTGATCCAAAAGCACTTCCTACCATCACTGGAATCAATTATAGAGACGTGATTGCAAAGAATGTCACATATCCTGCAAAGCTTGAAGGAATTGCTAATGATCCTTTCACTGGAATTTGCATTTCTAATGCGAATATTGAGAAAGTGGGAAAGAAATTGGCATGGAATTACAAGCAATGTGTCTCCTGAGCCTTGTGCATTGCTGCAAGAGAAGCCTGGGAAATTTGACTGTCCTTTTCCAGCAGACAAACTTCCCATTGAAAGTGTTCAACTGAAGACTTGTTCCTTTAAAAGTTTGTCACTCTTCTGAGAGAATGAATGTATTTTAAATTTTGAATGTAATACAATAATGATGCTATTGTTATCTATGAAAGAGTTCTGAAAAAATTAAATCAAAGTTAGAGAGTAAACATGCGTTTTCCTTAGTACCAAAATGTTGTTGGGGTTGGATTACCTTTAATTGCTTATTTGAGCTTATGTTAAAACATAAATATTTATGCAAGTATTTGACATAGCTTATGTAATTGGCTTATGCCTTATGGCCTATTTACAAGTTGCTTTGAACTAATTTTCATAAACTGTTTTGATTAATTTATGAATAGCAACTTATGCGTTATGTTAACGCATAACCTATGTTCTAATTGGTTAAATAAGTTTCTCAAAATAGCTTATGAATAAGTAATTAATCTGCTTATCGCTTAATTAATTTGTTTACTCAAAACACAACCTAATCAGCACCTGGTATTAATGCCCCAAGTAACTCTTAGTAGATCTGAGGTAAGCTGTTTTGTGCCCTCAATTGGGACTTGGGAGGTCTGATTCTTGGAAGTGGATACCTGATCAACATGGAATTTTTTCAGTCAAGTCCGCCTATGAGTTTCTTCACTGGTGTGACAATGTTCAAAGGGATAATTTTTTTATGCTGCTGTGGTCCATCAAGGCTCTGCGAATGCGATTGCATTGAGCTGGAAAATGCTTATTAATAGGGTTCAAACCAAGGTGAATCTGAATTGACGAGGTGTTGTCATTGCAAATGCTTGTTCTTTGTGTTCTGTGGCTGAGGAAAGTACTGATCACTTGTTCTTCTCATGTCAGAATTTGGTCAAAATATCTGAGTGGTTTGGCGAGTTCTCAGTCCTTCCTGATGATAGCCATGATCATTTTCTTCAACATCTGGGTGGGAGTGGTTCTCTAAACCTTAAAAAAAAGGGGTTGGGTGGTTTGGGACTTCCAATTGTTTTCCATGTTGAGCCTTATAATTGAATAATTTTTCTTGGTCCCTTAACTATGGAAAATTTTGTTTTTGGTGAGTGACTTATGGTTTTATTTGAGCAGGGAAAATTTAGAAAGGACTCTGTTGGGGATTCAAGCACCTAGATTGCACGAATTAGTAGAGCGAGAAATCACAGATAAAACAAACAACATCTTTGGTCACGCAGTTCAGCCAAATTGCCTACCTCTGCGGCTATAGAGTAGCTATAGCTCATTTGTATTACTTGTGGCATGAAGCATGTGGTACCAAGTACAACTTTTAGGGTTACATTGTTATCCTATTTATAGTGGATTCTATTGATCTCTATTTTACAATAAAATCCTAATAAATCCTATAACAATCCCTTAAAACCTTTTACAATCCACATTAAATCAAATCCTAATAAACTAAAGATTCTATTCCAAAATATAATGAGCCAAATCTCAACAATCTCCACCTTGGCGAATTCTGAACTCCCCTATGAAGATCCGCTGCTTTAGTTTCCTGATTCTGATTTCTGGGATTGAACTCCACCTTCTCAACACCCTGTTGCTTCACTCCTCCACCTTGGCATCCATCCACTTCTCCTTCCCTGGCGTGGCCATCGCCTCTTGAAAGTAGACAGATCTCCACCTTGTTCTGTGTCTTTCAGATCCGTCGGTTTCTCCTCTCACAACGACATTTGCAATCCTTGTTGACCTCCCTTCGCAGCGGAATATATCAGTTGTCACTATGGTTACTAACCATCGGCCCCTCCGCAGAAGTTACTCGGCCGTTACCATGGTTACTAACCATCGGCCCCTTTGCGGAAGTTGTCCAGCTGTTACCATGGTCCCACGAACCATCGGCTCTGATACCACTTGTAGGGGATTCAAGCACCTCGGTTGCACAGAGTAGTAGAACGAAAAACCACAGATAAAGCACACATCATCTTTGGTCACGCAGTTCAGCCAAATTGCCTATCTCTGCGGCTATAGAGTAGCTATAGCTCCTTTGTATTACTTGTGGCATGAAGCATGTGGTACCAAGTACAACTTTTAGGGTTACATTGTTATCCTATTTATAGTGGATTCTATTGATCTCTATTTTACAATAAAATCCTAATAAATCCTATAACAATCCCTTAAAACCTTTTACAATCCACATTAAATCAAATCCTAATAAACTCAAGATTTTAGCCAAAATTATAATGAGCCAAATCTCAACAGACTCCCTTCCTAACAAAAGAAAAAAAAAGCATGCTTAATTGTCAAAAAGAAAGGAAAGTGCCTTGACAATTAAAAAAACAAAAAAAGACAAAAACACTAAAAAGAAAGAAGGAAGGAGACACAAAATCATAACATTTTGCTCAGGTCTTGTTGAATAAAAAAAGTCACTCACCCCAGAATATTTTGAGAGCCCTTGTGTTACCCTTTTCTTGATTTCCCTACCTTTTCCTTAGCCAAAGTTACAACCGTTTTGAAGTCTCTCTGATTCTTGTTACTATGTAACTGACTTTGAATTGATTAGATTACTAGGGCTCTTTTATATGCTTGTATGTTAAAGCACCCAAAAGGTGAGATGGGTGCTTAATATGCGAGGAATTCGATGAACTCTGGTTTGGAGATTTTACTCGCTTGTGCTAACCTTAATTTTGCGTTAAGTACATTGACCTTTTCTCTTTAGTGAAGTGTCTTTTGTGGTTAAAAGGCTTGAGCAGCTGAAGAAGAGGTGATTAGTTATGTGCTTGAGGACAAGCTGCCTTTTGTTTTGCGCTTGAGGACAAGCTGTCTTTCAGTATAGTGGTGTGATAACATGAATTTCTATGGTCTTTTTCTCTTTATTTTCTTATCTTTTATTTGGTTTTTTATTATCTTTTTAGTTATTTATGTAGAGTCTTTAGTTGCATTTAAGTCTTTTATTATGTTAGAGTCATATGAAGGTGCGAAAAACACTAAGGGAGGGGGGGGGGTTTGAATAGAGTTTTTGAATAAAGGATATACTTTTGAACTTTTTCCAAACTCAAAGATAATAACTAGGTGCTGAGGAATATAAAGTAAAGTACGCAAGTATTTTATCCTGGTTCACTTGAGATAAAAGCTCAAGCTAATCCACTCCACCCGTGAAGGTGATTTCTTCCTTCTTTTGATGAAGGCAATTCACTAAAATCAATGAGTGTTACAACTGCACTTTGCTACCTGCTAAGTGACTAACAATACACTGATTTTCTCACTAGTATTCTCTTAAGAAGCTCATCTATCGATCCTCTTAAGACTAGCTAAACACTGAATCAACCTTGATTCAGTCCTCTCAAGATCCGACCAACCTTGGTCTCTTAAGGAACTTTACAATGTGTTTGTAAAAGGTTTCGGGTTTACAAGAGTTGCTTCTGACAAGCTAGTAGTAAACTCAGATGTTTAAGAACAGTGAAGAAATAATGCTAAGAGATTGGTTCGAATAAGTTGAATTGTTTCAGCAAAGTTTCTTAGCTTCTTTCTTCTTTCTTCAGCCTTTAAATACTCCAAGGCATATGATGTAGCCGTTGCTAGGGTTTTGCCCGTTGGAGTGGCAATCTTGTAAAATCAGACTGCTAGGCTGACGAGGTAGGTGGCGGACAGACTGAGACTGTACGATGTGTACTGTGATAGCGACCTGTCCTTTCACCAGCTGACTTCTGATCTGGTGTGCTTCAGATGGACGTTGGTGAAGCTATTGATCAGTGTCAGACGAAAGCTTGGATCCTCTGACCTTGCAACTTCTGCTTCTGGACAAGTTCCTCAGAACTTCTGAATGCCAGAGCTAGAATAGCTTGGGTCTTCAGAGCCAACTTCTTGTCGGTCTTCAGAACTTGAGTCTTTCTTCTTCAGAACCATTCCTTCAGGAACAACTGGTCTTCAGAACTTCTGACTCCGGTTCTTCAGTACCTTCTGAGAGCTTCTTACTTCAGAACTTATGAAGTATATGCCACTGTTCTTAACGAAATGGTAAGCTAGAGAACTCTCTTATGGTTACCCTTGGGTCTTTATCTTCTGATTGGATAGGCTTGGATCAGATTCAGAACCTGTTTGTCACAACTAAAGGAGACAAACGTTAGGGTACCACAATTGTTCATCATCACAAACCTTAATTGTAATCATCAAAATATAGAGATGCAACCACTGATCAAACCTTGATCTTACAATTTCCCCCTTTTTGATGATGACAAAACAAGTATTTTGATGAACAATTCTTAAACATTAAACTGAATACACAGGAGAGAAAAGATTAGAGTTTAAACTTATCCTTGTGTAACGGTTTGTGTAGCTCCTTCTGAATCTGGGATAACACCTGATTTTGAGCTGGGGTCTCCCCTGACTCCCCCTGAATCTATGACTTGATGAAATGATGAAGAGTCTAGATTCGGAGTCTAGTTATGTGATCAGATTATACGCTTAGAGGGATGTGTACTCATCAAAATTTGATGGTTCAGAGCTGGCGTAGATCACATGAGAACATAGAGTATTGTCCAGGTATTAATGGAATAAAGCATCAGAAGCAGATTAGTTCAGAATACTGAACAAAATGTATTCCTTATTTAGGACGCTGGCAATATCTATGTGCTATAAGTATTTGATACTTATTCTCTTCTACTGGTTTTATATAATATAAGAAAAAGTTTATCAAAACCATTTTATGTACTCCCCCTTTTTGTCATAAGCAAAAAGAGTGAAAAAACACAATTAATAACAACAACAATCAAGAATTAATGCAGATAAGAAACTTGTTATTATTAATTAACGAAGAGGGATACAGAGGATAGAAAGCAAAACTAGAAGAACAATTTCTAGATACACAAGAAGGCACGATAATTCTTCATAGAGAGAAGCTGAAGGTGTAAAGGACGAATGTCCTGATCAATGGAGGCTAACTCAGTAGCCAGTTCTTCCTTTAGAACTTCGCTTTCACGGATACCAGGGTTGGAGGCAGCATCCTGACCAACGTCTTGTTGATCTTCTTCATGTTCAAGAAGCATACAAATGCCCTCGAACTGAGCTTCAAGATCCTTCCGGCGAGAGGCCAGACGAAGGAGGCTGTTCAGAACTTCCTGAAGATTCTGAAGACAGTGAATCTGGTGGGGTGTCAACCAACAATCGAAAAGATTGTCAATCTTTCCAAGAGCTTGAGAGATCTGAGAAGTAGAGAGATTAACACTCCATGAGAAGACTTGGTGAAAGACCAGAGTCTTGAGGTCAGAGATCAACTCAATAGAAGTCATTGTTGTTTTAGAATTGAGAAGAGAATGAATTGACTGAGTTGAAGTGAATTGCGGTGTGATGGAGAAGAAAGAAGGCAAAAGATTATAAGGATGAAAAGTAACAGAAAAACATGCATAAAACTTATCAAATCATAAAAGCATGTGAGTTACTAAAGGAAATGGACGGTGCATTAAATAAGAGAATAGAATTTAACACAGTCAAACAAGAAATAAATTCATAGACAATTAAAACAAATGCATGAAAGATAGATGAGAGGGGTTCAAGGCTTTGATGAAGAGGGAAGATTCTCGATCAAATACTTCATAATGGCTTCCATTCTGCTGGAGGATTCCTGAATCTGCCTACTTTGTTCACTCTGAACCAGTCCTTGTTGCTCAACCATCTGAAACAGCCTCTGCTGATCATCTTGAATTCTGTCAATCCTGGCAGCAAGAGTAGCAACTTCTGGAGCTTGAGCAGGAGTAGGAACTTCTGCCTCTGATGGAGTTTCAGTATCAACTTGAATTGGCACTTGCATCTCAACTTCATCAACATCTGCAGCTTCCAGAATGACTATTCTGTCAGAGCTGTCTTCTGCACCCTCTGCTGGAATCATCTCAGCATCTTCTAAGGTACATTCAGAGACGACATAGTTTCTTTCAGCCATAGCTCTTCTCAAAGGTTCACAAACTATTTGCAGCAATCTCTGCCTTTGCTCTTAGGCTCTCTCAGACGCATCATGAACCCTCAGACGTTTCTCACTGCTAAGCTGCTTCTGAAATTCCTAAGCTCTGCTTTCTGACCATCTTCCGAAGGCAGACCACAGACCATCAACAAATGAAGCATCAAACTGATTATCAGTTACCTGATATAACCATTGCAATCTTCTGGTTGCCTCTTCAGAGAACTCCTGAATGAGTTGAATGAGATTTTGAGGTCGGAAGGAGGTTGCCAAGGTCAGGATAGGCTGAGGAGTTCTGGTTGCATTTGAGCTTGAAGCATTGGAACTATTAGTTCTGGATTGTCCTGAAGGAGTAGAATCAATCTCATGGTTCTTCTCTATTCCTGAATGGTCAGATTCATCCATATGCTCAGCTTCAGAGATCGTTACTTGCCTTTGCCTAGAGGTAGCAGTCTTCTCAGGTGAGGTAAAACTCAGATCTCGTGAGTTTACTGCAGAATAGTTGGACAAGGATACATAGGAAGTTTCAACAACATCTTGGAGCTGATCTTCAAAGTTGGAAGCTACTTGTTGAATAGGCTTCACATTGAAAGGAGGTTCAAGGATCTGAACATCATCATCCTCTTTTTTTTCCTCAGCAGGGATCTCACCAGTTTGAGTTAACAGGAGGGTCTTTGAAGTGGATGGAGGCTTGGGAGTGAAATGTTGAACCAAATTTCTCAAGGTAGCCTCACTTTGAACGATACCTTGAATGAAGGAATTGAAAGAGGTACAGGTTCAGTTGTGGTGGATGTGGAAGAGGTTTGAATTTGGATGGATGGAATGACAGTGGTAGCTGTTTGGATGTTTGATTGGGGGGCTTGTGTTTCAGCTTGAGAGAAAGCTTGTGTTTGAGGTTCTGTTTGAGTGGGAGCTGTTTGGGTTGAGGTAGGCATGGAAGTAGATATAGGCAGGGGTTATTCAGGAATAACTACTAAAGCAGAATCAGAGTTAATGCTTTCAGTAATTACCTTACTTGGACTTCTGATGAAAGTGGTCCTGGTGAGCTTTGCAGCCCTTGCAGGATCAGAAGTACTCTTTGATCTTCTTTCCCTTTGTGCTTCTGAAGCAAGGTCAGATGCCTGCTTTGATTCTGCCTCTTTCTGCTGAAGTGGACCATTCAAAGACAGTTTCTTTTTCTTCACTAAGGGTACTTCATCAGAATCCGTGGATTCTTCAGCTTCTGAAGATTCCCTTATAACCTGAAGCACATTCTCAATGATCTCACAATCATCCTGCTCATCTAATCCTCAAAAAGAACTTTTCGCCTCTTGGCCAGGGGAACATCATCATCTTCAGTCTCTTCACTTGAGGGTTCTTCCAAGGAGTTCTCAGAGCTTTCAGACTCAGATAGTTGAGATGATTGCATTGAAGTTCTCTTAGGAAGACTTTCTGGAGTGGGTTCCTTGATGACCACTGACTTGGATGCAGCTTTCCTCTTTTTAGATTCCTCTATCAGAGTCCCTTTTCCCTTAAGATCTGAAGGCTTGCTGCTTGTTGCCCTTTTTGATTTCCTTGTTGCCCTCTCAGGAGGACTATCAGGAAGTTTTTTGACAAATTCCTCAAGGGTGATAGGATCTCCTTCTCTTCTGAGCATCCTCACATACTCCAGAATGCATGCTGGATTGTCCTTTTTAGACCATAGAGGAAAGTCATCAACAGGGTAGTTCTTCTGACGAAACTCTTCAGATGTGTCTTCTTTAGGTTCAATCTGAACTTTCTCAATAATCTGCATTCTCTTCAGCTTAGTCCCATTGAGAGCATCTCCAATGGACATAGCCAAATCATCATGAAGTCCTAGATAGAAAAGAGTCTTGACCAGTCGATATTGAGTAAAGATATCTGAGAGTAACCTTCCATAAGGAATGTAAGAAATAGACCTCTTGTTCTCAATTCCAGTAGTTCTTGACTTCTCAACACATTCCTTCAGATAGTTGAAAAGCAGAAATGGCAGACATACAGGCTCACCCCTAGAAATGTAGTACATGATTACCTTCTGAGTTGCATTGAGGTAATCAGTTCCGCCTGTTCTGGGATGGATGCAGGATATGAAAATCTTCTGCCAGATCTTCATCTTGGGCTTCAGATCCTTTATAGCATACTTGGTCCTATCCATGGACCAATTGTCATAAATAGCAAAATTGACAAGCTTCCTCATGCTAGGAACATTAGCATCAACATTTTTGATCCTTTTTCCCTGTTAGAACTCCATACCCAACAACTTTGCAATGGACTCTTTTGAGATCACAATCTTCCTATCCAGCACATGGGAAACGACGTAGTAGTCGTTGCAAACTGCATTTTTCCAGAATTCCACCACCAGTTTGTAGTAGATAGGACCACAGAGCCTATTGAAATAACCAGACCAACCCTGCAAGTCGACTTGATCCCTGATGTCGAACCCATGATCAGCCAGGTTGTCGAAGTCCACTCTTGCTTCGTTGCACACAACCAGTTCTTCAGCTTTCTTGACGCAGGTGACCACATTGGGTGTGTTCAGAATTTGTTGTGCTTCTTCAAATCTCTGAGTTTCTTGGTCTTCGGCAGTTTGTTTGGAGGAAGCAGTAACATTTGTCTTTGATTTCTTTGATTTGCCCATGATTCTCAGGTAGTGAGGTTTAGGGTTCAGAGAGAGGGAAATATTGGAGAGAGGAGTATGAATGAATGCAATGCACACAAAGAGTTTGAAAACCGTTGTGTAAGTGTGTGGAAGATCGTGTGTGAAAAGTGCGTATAGTAGGTTTTATGGTAACCGTTGAGATTTTAGGAGGCAAAAAGTGAAAAGCAAAATCAACGGTTTGTAAAATAGATAGTCTGAAAATAGCATAGTGGAGGAGAGTAGGCATCATCATTATAGCAGATACACCACGCGACTTAAGGAACTGTGTCACAAATGAAGTGACACGTGTATTGTTGCCTACCACAGAAGTTTAACCAGTGGGTTAAGAGCTTCTGATCGAGTACCTTCTGAAAAGGGTAACGTCTGATGACTTTAGAGGCACCATGGTCAGAAGTTCTGAAGAGAACCTTACTCTGGACAGAAGTCCATGTTCAGGTTTTCAAGAATAAATAAAAACCTATCTTCTGCTAAGAGCTTAGTGAAAATATCTGCCCACTGATGGTCAATATTAACATACTCTAATGATAGAGTGCCCTTTTGAACATGATCACGAATATAATGATACTTTACTTCTATATGCTTTGCCCTCGAATGTAGAATGGGATTCTTGCCGAGTGAGATAGCAGCTATGTTGTCACAGTAGATAGGGACTTTCTTCAGAGACAAACCATAGTCCTCCGGATGATTCTTCATCCATATGGTTTGTGTACAACAAGTGGCAGCTGAGACATACTCTGCTTCTGCAGTTGATAGAGCAATTGTGTTCTGTCTCTTGCTTGACCAAGTGACAAGATTTGCTCCAAGAAAATGGTAGCTTCCAGAGGTGCTTTTCCTTTCCACTCTGTCTCCAGCAAAGTCAGCATCACAAAAACCTGAAAGTGTATACTCTGATGTTTTTCTATACATCAAGCCAAGGTTAGTGGTTCCTTTCATATATTTGAGGATCCTCTTAACAGTAGTTAAGTGAGTCTCTCTAGGATCTGATTGGAATCTAGCACAGAGATGCACACTGAACAATATATCAGGTCTGGAAGCAGTTAAGTAAAGAAGTGAGCCTATCATTCCACGATAGAGCTTCTGACAAACCTTAGAGGAAATTTCCTCTTTCTCAAGAATGCATGTTGGATGCATTGGAGTCTTAGAGATGTTGCAGTCACTCATGTTGAACTTCTTCAGAAGTTCCAAGGTGTACTTCTTCTGATAGATATAAGTGACTCCTGATCGTTGATCGATTTGAATTCCCAGGAAGTATTTGAGTTCTCCCATCATGCTCATTACGAATTCAGCCTGCATCATCTTAGAAAATTCCTTGCACAGAGAGGGATTAGCAGAACCAAAAATAATGTCATCAACATAAATCTGAACTATAAGAATATCATCCTTATAGGTTCTGCAGAAAAGAGTGTTGTCACCTGTACCCCTTACAAACTCATTCTTCAAAAGAAAGGAGCTGAGCCTTTCATACCAAGCTCTGGGAGCTTGTTTCAGTCCATAGAGTGACTTCTTGAGCTTGTAGACATGTTCTGGATGCTTGTCATCTTCAAATCCAGGAGGTTGCTTGACATACACTTCTTCAGAGATGTAGCCATTGAGGAATGCACTCTTGACATCCATCTGATGGAGAATGATGTTGTGATTCACTGAGAAGGAGATCAGTAGCCTTATAGCTTCAAGCCTTGCTATAGGAGCAAAGGTCTCAGTGTAATCAATCCCCTCTTGTTGACTGTAGCCTTAAGCCACCAGTCGTGCCTTGTTTCTTGTTACTTCTCCTTTTTCATTCAGCTTGTTTTTGAATACCCACTTGGTTCCTATGACATGGAAACCTTTGGGTTTAGGCATTAAGGTCCATACATCATTCTTGGTGAACTGATCTAGCTCTTCTTGCATTGCCAGAATCCAGCCTTTAACTTCAAGAGCTTCATCAACTGATTTGGGCTCAATAAGAGATACAAGTCCCTTCAGACTCAGAAGAGTCTCTTCTGAAGGTTTGACCATAGACCTGGTTCTGACGGGAGCATCTTTGTTGCCAATAATCAGTTCTTCTAGATGAGAGACAGCTATTCTTTTCTTCTTCTGAAGTTGATCAGAAGTTGTTGGATTTTCTTCTGATGCTTCTACCTCTGAAGCAACATTCTCTGGGCTGTTCTTTGGTTGATTTGCTTCCGAATAATCAATGCTTAAATCTACAAATCTTTCAAACAGCTTTGACTTTTATTAGCCAAGCTTATCATCAAATCTAATTTGGACAGATTCCTCAACAGTTTGATGAATAATATTATAAATTCTAAAACCTTTAGATCTTTCAGAATAACCAAGAAAATAGCATTTTAAAGCTTTAGAATCAAATTTACCCAATTGCTCCTTAGTGTTGAGCATGTAGCAGGTACTTCCAAAAGGATGGAAGTAAGAGATATCAGGTTGTCTTCCTTTGCATAGCTCATAAGGATTCTTCTCCAGAATTAGTCTGATGGAGATTCTGTTCTGGATGTAGCATGCAATGTTGATTGCTTCTGCCCAGAAGTGCTTGGCCATACTTGATTCTTGCATAATGGTGCGAGCCATCTCCTGAAGAGTTCTGTTCTTTCTTTCAACAACTCCATTTTGTTGAGGGGTGCGTGGACAGGAGAAGTTGTGAGAGATCCCTTGAGAGTTGAACAATTCTTCAAAGGCTTTGTTCTCAAATTCTCCACCATGATCACTTCTGACAGTAATCACTGAGGTTTGGAACTCCTTCTGAACTTGAGTGATGAAGTTGGTGAACATAGTATGTGTTTCATCCTTGTGCCTTAATAACTTAACCCATGTCCCCCTGCTGTAGTCATCCACAATGACTAACCCATACTTCTTTCCTCCAATGGATTCAGTTTTCACTGGTCCAAAGAGGTCAATGTGAAGTAGCTCAAGGGGTCTTGTTGTAGATACCACATTCTTTGCTTTAAAGGGCTTCTTGGTGAATTTTCCCTTCTAACAAGCTTCACACAGAGCCTCTGATGAGAACTTCAGACGAGGCAATCCTCTGACGAGGTTTAGCTTGCTTAGTTGAGAAATCTTCCTGAGGCTGGCATGTCCTAGGCGTATGTGCCAGATACATTGCTGATCATTAACTGACATGAGACACTTGACCTTCTGAGATAGCAGTTCAGACAATTTGATTTTGTAAATATCATTTCTTCTCTTCCCAGAAAACATAACAGATCCATCTGTTTGACTGACAGCTTTGCAGCCGGTTTGATTGAAGATCACATCATAACCTTTGTCAGCTATTTGGCTTATGGAGAGCAAGTTATGCAATAATCCTTCCACCAGAAGTACATCATTAATAACTGGAATTTTTCCATCTCTTATGGAGCCTTTTCCAATAATTTTTCCCTTCTGGTTTCCTCCAAAGCCAACGTCTCCTCCTGACTTAAGCGGCATCAGTTTTTGGAATATAGACCTTATGCCCGTCATGTGTCGCGAGCATCCACTGTCCAGGTACCATGACAGGTGTCTTAACTGAGCTGCATAAGATGTCTGCAACAGGAATAATTTTTGTCTTAGGTACCCATATCTTGGGTCCTTTCTTGTTAGTTTTCCTAGAAGTTCTTGAAACTTTGGGTGCAACAGGAGGATAATACAAGGGAACTTGATTATAATATTTAGACATGTCAAGTTTAAATTTTCTTGCTTAACATCGGATGATGCAAGTTGATCTTCTAGCATGACATTTTTAGCACGAAGGAAAGAGTTGTCATTTTTGATAAAATTATTCTCTTCAATGAGTTCAGAGACTGACTTCTCATGAACTGGTTTTAACAACATATTTTCTTTTAAGCTCTTTATGTTTATTTACAAGAACATCATGTTTCTCCATTATTTTAGATAAAGCAGTTCTTAGCTCAGATGGAGAAAAGTTAGAGAATACCTCATCGTCATCTTTAGAGTCTGAGTCATCTTCTGAAGCTTCAGCACCTCTGCTAGTGGTAGCCATCAGAGCTTCCACAGCTTCATCTTCTTCTGACTCAGCTTCATCAGAATCAGTCGCATCGAAGGTCACGAGAGCTTTCTTCTTGAAGACTTTTCTTGGTCTCTTGTCCTTCTTTAGCTTGGGACAGTCACTCTTGTAGTGCCCCGATTCCTTGCACTCGAAGCAAGTGACTTCCTTCCCAGATGACTTCTTCTGACCAGATGAAGATTCAAATCTTCCTGTACTTTTCTTTGGTCCTTTGCCCTTGCTATGTCTGTTCTTCCAGAGTTTTCTTAATCTCTGTGAAAAGAGATAGCTCTTCGTCACCAGACGCATCTGACAGTTCTTCAGAGGAATCTTCCTCTTCTGCCTGATAAGCTTTCGCTTTGTCAAATTTTGATTTAAGAGCAATAGATTTGTCTCTCTTTTGAGGCTTGTGCTCTTTGAGTTCAATCTCATGGCTTCTGAGATGACTCACAAGCTCTTCTAGCTTCAAAGAGTTCAGATTCCTGGAGAGTTTTAGTGTAGTGACGAAAGCCATCCACTCCTTAGGCAAACTTCTGATGATCTTTTTGACATGGTCACCAGTAGAGTAGCTCTTGTTTAGCACTCTGATTCCAGCAATCAGAGTTTGAAACCTTGAGTACATCTCCTCAATGGTTTCACCAGATTCCATCTTGAACTGTTCATATTGTTGTATGAGAGCAAGAGCCTTGGTCTCCTTGACTTCTTCATTTCCTTCATGCGTCATGACCAAGGAGTCATAGATGGATTTTGCTGTTTCTTTGTCAGAGATCTTCTCATATTAAATATATGATATTGAGCTAAACAACATAGACTTAGCCTTGTGATGATCCTTGAAACACTTCTTCTGAGCGCAAGTCATTTCGACACGGGGGATCTTCACTCCTGAAGCATCTACTGGATCAGTATAGCCTTCCATGACCATATCTCAGAGATTTGGGTCAGTGCCAAGGAAATAACTTTCTATTCTATCTTTCCAGTACTCAAATTTTTCACCATCAAAGACTGGTGCTCTGAGTTGGTTGTTGTTGTTGTTGTCAGCGGAAGTATTGGCTTGGGCCATCGTTGTTTTTCACACTAGGTTCTGGATCACTGAACACTGTTAGGTGTTTAAATCAGAACCGACGCTCTGATGCCAATTGAAGGTGCGAAAAACACTAGAAAGGGGGGGGGGTTGAATAGAGTTTTTGAATAAATGATATACTTTTGAACTTTTTCCAAACTCAAAGATAATAACTAGGTGCTAAGGAATATAAAGTAATGCACGCAAGTATTTTATCCTGGTTCAGTTGAGATAAAAGTTCAAGCTAATCCAGTCCACACGTGAAGTGATTTCTTCCTTCTTCTGATGAAGGCAATTCACTAAATCAATGAGTGTTACAACTGCACTTTGCTACCTGCTAAGTGACTAACAATACACTGATTTTCTCACTAGTATTCTCTTAAGAAGCTCATCTACCGATCCTCTTAAGACTAGCTAAATACTGGATCAACCTTGATTCAGTCCTCTCAAGATCCGACCAACCTTGGTCTCTTAAGGAACTTTACAATGTGTTTGTAAAAGATTTCGGGTTTACAAGAGTTGCTTCTGAAAAGCTAATAGTAAACTCAGATGTTTAAGAACAGTGAAGAAATAATGCTAAGAGATTGGTTCGAATAAGTTGAATTGTTTCAGCAAAGTTTCTTAGCTTCTTTCTTCTTTCTTAAGCCTTTAAATACTCCAAGGCATATGATGTAGCCGTTGCTAGGGTTTTGCCCGTTGGAGTGGCAATCTTGTAAAATCAGACTGCTAGGCTGACGAGGTAAGGTGGCGGACAGACTGAGACTGTACGATGTGTACTGTGATAGCGACTGTCCTTTCACCAGCTGACTTCTGATCTGGTGTGCTTC
>NC_080043.1:26391212-26529379 GCF_012489685.1 Lotus japonicus
TGGAGGCGTGGTTTTCCTTGGGCTCGCTGATATCTCTGTACCAGATTTGGGCCTCTAGCTATTTTCCCTCTCGGTGGTATATATCCATAATTGTGAAATTGTCTTGGCTGGAGGTTACTTCTTGAACTTGGATATAGAGTGGTGCTTATTGTTGGCGCTTTAGCTATTATTTAGCTATAAATCTTCTTGGAAATCTCCTCTTGACTTTATAAAATTGGTAATCTTTTTTCTTATAAAATTGGTAATCTTTTTTCTTCACTAAATTTTCCCAAGGGGGTTTTATCATAGTAAAATTTTAATGAAGTCATTTTATAAAGTCTATTTTCAAGGAGGTATTAGGTGAATTAGTTTTGGCAAACATTGAGTCTTTGACTTGTACATGTTATTTTTCTATCTTTTCGCTCTCTAACTCTACGTCTTTCTACTTGTATTGGGTTGAAGTACCCCTTGTACTTGTCTTCAATATAATTCCTATAAAAAAATGCTTGACAAAGCATTACTAAAAAAAATGTGACAAAAGACTTTACGGGACCAACAATACATTTTTGTGCCCCAACAATATCCATCATGAAATTAATGTTCACTCAAATTATTGTGCTCACCATGTCATCCAATACAATACATTTGTCATGTTTTATTATTCTTATTTCTTCTCTGTGCTGTTGTTTTCACTTTGTTTTTTTGTTATATTTCGTTGTAAGCATAGTTTTTCTTGGACAGTAAACTCTTCTATTTTCATGAGAAACTTTCTCTCATTGTTTTATCTATAATATTTTTCTTTTTTGAAAAAAAAAATTCAATATATTTTAGCCTATAATTTCTTTTATGTTTAGCCACACTGATATATAAGGTCTGGATCCGCCCTTGCTCTAAATGAGTGATTTTTGCATGTTCTCATCATAGATCCGTTAACCCATCTTCTTCCTCTTCTCTGTCATCACAAAAAGAGGAGAACTTTTGTCATTGTAAAGGTTTACATTGTGTCTAATAAATCGGGATGATGTACTTCTTGGTGGCGGAGGCCAATCCTTGTGATGCACTGGTGGCTTTGCAGCTCAAATGCGATGGAATAGAAGGCAGATGAAGGTGTCGTCGAAGTGATGGAGGACAGGACAGGGAGGAGGGGCAGAGTGGTCTAAAATACCACTTAGTGCCCCAGTGGGCCAAAATTTAAACCGTCCACCCTAACCTTTACCCCAATTTTATATGTATTCCGGTCACATGGGCTAACTTTATGATAATAAACGATTAAACACATATAACCTGAAAACATTAGTCAATGACATTTCCGTACACAAAATCTGAAACTCACCAATGAATATCATATCTGTGTTTATGCATGAGTTAAGTTGTTGATAGATCTATTAATTAATTAAATACCACTCAAGTTGTGAAACATCTTGTGTATGTAAAATTATTTGATCAGCTCTAACACTATCGAGAAATTCATCACAGAATACAGAATAAATTTTCAACATTCTTTGAAATAGGAAGAGGCAAAGAGCTCCGGCCTTTAATATATAAAACACAATCCAATAGCTTAGATTTGGCATATATATGAAGAAGAATATTCAAAAAGCAGTATAAAATTAAAGTACCTGAAAGCAACAGCTTAATTCGGATCAAAATCTCAGAAGGACACCGCAGTTTGATACTGTAAATCTCAGAAAAGCAGCTACTATCGCCTTCATAGAGAAGCTATTTGTTAGAACAGCAACACGAATACAGATCAGAGTAGAGAGAAACACACAAAGCTTTGTTCACGCAGTTCGGCCAAATTGCCTACCTCTGCGACTATAGAGTAGCTATAGTTCCGTTTATTGATTCGAACCTGAATACAATCACTCAGCAATTGCAATTTCTCTCAATTGCACTAGTGCCTCTTGTGTCTCTTATGTTTTAGAGTTACATTGTTATCCTATTTATAGTGGATTCTATTTTACAATAAAATCCTAATAAATCCTATAACAATCCCTTAAAACCTTTTACAATCCCCATTAAATCAAATCCTAATAAACTAAAGATTTTAACCCAAAATAAAACAGAAACAAATCTGAAACAAATCTTTCTGATTTTTTCTCTTTCTAATGAGCCAAAACTCAACAATCTCCACCTTGGCGAATTCCAGACTCCCCCTATGAAGATCTGCTGCTTTAGTTTCCTGATTCTGATTTCTGGGATTGTGAGCCTCCTCTGCTTAACATTGGAGAACATGCAACAAGTTCAAGCAATGCTTAAACTTGTCACTGGTGACTGGCTTGGTCAACATGTCTGCTGCATTCTCTGATGTGTGAACCTTCTGAAGTAATATCTGTCTGGACGCCAACAACTCCCTGATCTTGTGGAACCTCACATCAATATGCTTGGTTCTAGCATGATACACCTGATTGTTCGCCAAATAGATAGCACTCTGACTATCACAATGCAACTGAACTCCACCTTGCTCAACACCCAACTCTTTCACTAACCCTGTAAGCCACAATGCTTCCTTGGCAGCTTCAGCTACTGCCATGTATTCTGCCTCAGTTGTAGACATAGCTACTATGGATTGAACTGATGACTTCCAACATATAGGTCCCCCTGCAAGAGTAAAGACATATCCTGTTGTAGACCTTCTATCATCTAGATCACCTGCATAGTCAGAGTCCACATATCCCACAACTGATGGAACAATACGTTGCTCCCTGCTGAACATGACACCGCGATCCGCTGTTCCCTTCAAGTACCTTAGGATCCACTTGACTGCTTCCCAATGCTGCTTCCCTGGCTTGGACATGAACTTGCACACTTGACTAACTGCTTGTGCCAAATCCGGTCTAGTGCAAACCATAGCATACATCAAACAACCAACTGCACTGTCATAAGGAATCTTAGACATACCTTCAATCTCTGAGTCTGTCTTCGGACATTGTTCCAAAGAAAGCTTAAAATGATTCGCCAATGGAGTACTCACAGGATTTGCCTTGCTCATGTCAAATCTGCCCAAAACACCTTCAACATAGCTCTTCTGAGACAACCATAATTTCTTAGCGCCTTTGTCCCTGTGAATTTCCATCCCAAGAATCTTCTTTGCAGCACCCAGATCCTTCATGTCAAACTCCTTACCCAACTTGGTCTTCAACTCATTTACATCATGTAAATGGTTGGCAGCAATCAGCATATCATCAACATAAAGTAACAGGAAAATAAAAGAGCCATCATCAAGGCTCCTCACATAAACACAACAATCATAGTCACACCTTCTATAGCCAATCCGGAGCATGTATGAATCAAAGCGCTTGTACCACTGCCTTGGAGACTGCTTCAAGCCATACAAAGACCTCTTCAATTTGCAAACAAGTCTGTCATCTCCAATTTCACTGAATCCCTCTGGCTGCTCCATGTAGATTTGCTCCTCTAGATTACCATGGAGGAAAACTGTTTTCACATCCATCTGCTCTAAGTGCATATCCCTGCTGGCTACCAAAGCTAATACTGCCCTGATAGAAGTGTGTCTAACCACCGGACTGAAAATCTCATCATAATCAATCCCCTTCTGCTGTGAATACCCCTTTGCGACTAGGCGAGCCTTGAACTTTTCCCCTTCTTTTTCTGTTACTGCTGGCTTTTTCTTGTACACCCACTTGCAACCAATAGCTCTTTTTCCATGTGGCAACTGAACAAGATCCCATGTCTCATTCTTTTTCAAGGACTCCATCTCCTCCACCATTGCACCCATCCACTTATCTTTCTCCTGGCTAGCCATAGCCTCATGATAAGTAGAGGGGTCTCCTGAGCTGGTAAGAAGGGCATATGCTGCTAAGTCTTCAAACCCATATCTCACTGGAGGTGTAATACGACGGGGCTCCCTATCACGCACAAGTGTATAGTCTTGTACTCCACCTGAATCTGAGCTTGGTTCACTCTGCCGTTGGGCTACAATCTGCCTAGGACTCACTGGTGTCTCCTCAATGTCCACCTGAATCTTGTCCTGACTGGAATTTTCTACCTCAGTATCTGGCACAACCGTCACATCTGACTGTTTCAACATTGACTGCTCATCAAATACAACATCTCTGCTGACAACCACCTTCTTCTTGACTGGATCCCACAACTTGTACCCCTTCACACCTTTATTATAGCCAATAAAGGTGCACTGTTTTGACTTTGGGTCAAGTTTAGACCGATCCTCACTGGAAATATGCACATATGCTGGACACCCAAAAATCCTCAAATTACTGAGATCAATGGGGTTACCTGTCCACACCTCCTCTGCAACTTTTCCATCCAAAGAAGCTCGTGGTGACCTGTTGACTAGATAGCACGCCATATTGATTGCTGCTGCCCATAAACCTTTTGAAAGACCAGCATTCAACCGAAGGCACCTTGCCTTCTCTGTCAGAGTCCTGTTCATCCTCTCTGCAACACCATTATGTTGTGGTGTCTTCCTCACAGAAAAGTGCCTCTGAATTCCATTCTCCTCACAGAAATGCATGAAGTTCTTGTCAGTGCATTCAGTTCCATTATCAGACCGCAAATACTTTATTTTTCTCCCTGTCTGATTCTCAACCTCTGCCTTCCATAATTTGAACTTGACAAAGACTTCAGATTTATATTTCAGAAAATAAACCCAGACCTTACGAGAAAAATCATCAGTAAATGTAACAAAGTACCTGAAACCTCCAACGGAGGGCTCTTTTGTAGGCCCCCAGACATCAGAATGGACATAGTCTAAGATTCCCTTGGTCTTGTGTTGTCCGGTCTTGAAACGAACTCTACACTGTTTCCCAAGAACACAATACTTGCACAATCCAATTGTGCAACTGCGAACACCCTTCAGTAGATTCCTCTTATGTAGTTCCATCATCCCACGTTCACTGAGATGACCCAAGCGCATGTGCCACAGTTTGGTTGCATCATCATCAGTTTCAACAGATGCCACATCACCCATAACTGTGCTCCCCAACAACTTATAAATGTTGCCTGCAGTCCTCTTTGCTCTCATCACTGTCATTGCACCCTTGCTAACCCTTAAGATGTCTCTATTTTCCTCAGACTTGAATGAATACCCATTCTCATGAAGAGTTCCTAGAGAAATCAAGTTCTTCGTCACCTCTGGAACATAACACACCTGACTCAACGTGCGCACGCCACCATCATCCAAAGCAATTTTAACTTGTCCCATTCCCTTGATGATACAAGGTTTATCATCACCTAAATAGACATAACCAAAATCACCTGATTTAAATGAGTTGAACCACTCCCGGTGCGGCGTCATATGATAGGAGCATCCAGAATCAAGAACCCATGCATCAGTGCACTTTACAGATGAAACACAAAGCAAATCCTCCTCACTGCAAGAACCATCAGACTGAACTACATATGCTGAACTGCTGCTGTTGCCTGACTTGCCTGACCTGTTTGGACAGTCCCTCTTCCAATGCCCAATTTGCTTGCAACTATAACATTCTGCTGTTTTTCTGTCCTTGGACTTGGATCTCTTCTTCTTTCCAGAATCCACAGCTTTACCCTTGCCTCTTCCGCGATCTTGACCTCCCTTCACAAACAGACCTTCACCTGAACTTCCTCCACCTTCTTCGACACTCTGGCGATGTTGTGCGTGTTGCAAAAGTGTTGAAGAAATAGAATCCAACGTGATTGAGTCCTTCCCGTAGGTGAGAGTGGTCACCAAGTGATCATAAGAGCCTGGTAAAGAGCACAGCAAAATAATAGCCTTATTCTCATCGTCCACTGTCACACCAAGCCGTGTCAGATCGGCAAGGATGTTGTTGAAAGCGTAGACATGAGCTTGCAAATCGCCTCCTTCTTGCATCTTCAGGATGTAGAGACGCTGCTTCGCAAACAACTTGTTCATGAGTGTCTTGGACATGTACAGACTTTCCAATTTATCCCAGACATCCTTCGGAGTTGTGAGATCCAGGATATGATTCATCACGTCATCAGAAACGCAAAGTCTTATCAAACCTGCAGCCTTCTCCTTCATCTCGTTCCAATCAACAGTTGCGATGTCCGCCGGTTTCTCATCGCGCAACGCCTTCTGTAAACTTTGCTGAGCCAACAGATCCTTAACCCTCCTTTGCCATAGTCCGAAATTGCCGGTTCCATCGAACCGTGTCACTTCAAACTTCGCACCTCCAGGGTTAGTCGTCATCTGATACCAATTGTTAGAACAGCAACACGAATACAGATCAGAGTAGAGAGAAACACACAAAACTTTGTTCACGCAGTTCGGCCAAATTGCCTACCTCTGCGACTATAGAGCAGCTATAGTTCCGTTTATTGATTCGAACCTGAATACAATCACTCAGCAATTGCAATTTCTCTCAATTGCACTAGTGCCTCTTGTGTCTCTTATGTTTTTGAGTTACATTGTTATCCTATTTATAGTGGATTCTATTTTACAATAAAATCCTAATAAATCCTATAACAATCCCTTAAAACCTTTTACAATCCCCATTAAATCAAATCCTAATAAACTAAAGATTTTAACCCAAAATAAAACAGAAACAAATCTGAAACAAATCTTTCTGATTTTTTCTCTTTCTAATGAGCCAAAACTCAACACTATTGAACAAACTGAACTAAATTACCAATCAAAGCCTTTCAAAAATTAACTTCTTATAAACAATATCTAAACCAGACGTACCTATGAACACCAGCAAATAAGTTGTAGAGTGCTATGATGAAAAGATCTTGGTCATGTACGTTTCCCCTCTGCAAAACAGCTTAAATAAATTTCTGTTCTACCCCTGCAGGCTTGATATATAATGTCATGAAACAATAACCAAGAAAAGAAATTAAAGTTAATTACTTTCACAAACTAGAAAGTTTAAAGAGGAGGCTATATATGTTTTATGAATATATATTGAAGAAGAAGAAAGAAGCATACCAATGAATTGAACTGAGAGAATGAAGATGAGAAAGACAGCTAATTAGTTCATGAAAGAGACTAAGACATGATGCTCTTCCCCTAGCTACCTTCCAAAGGAGAGTCAGTGAGTCACAGCTTAAATAAACAATTAAACATATGGTTGAGAAATTGAAATGGCACAAATGCTAACGAGTGAGAGTGAACATATATACCACATTAATTGAAAGAATATATAATAAGTATTTGGCTTAAATACGTTTTTAGTCCTTATAATATACCTGGTTTTTATTTTTAGTCCTTTTAAAATATTTTTTTTCTGTTTTATCCTCAACATATCGAACATTCTATTTTTGGTCTTTGACGTCATATTTTTCATCCAATACTAACGAAACTCCCATTGATGTTGGTGCTATGAATGAGGCACCTGCTAGTGTTGAGGCATCTGCTATGGATGAGGCACATGCTAGTGTTGCTATTGTTGTTGAGGAACTAGATATAACCTCTTGAGTCTTGTCAGACACGAAAAAGAAGGTTACCAAGAAAATAACACCAAAAAGAAAACGTACGAGGCTCATAAAGTGTAAGTCAACAACCAAAATTAGCAAGGCATGCATCTGTTGATGGTGGTGATCGATGAAGCTATTTTTTTAAGCCAAATAGTTATATTGAATAAAGGGAACGATTGGTACCCGAATTAGTACAAAAAGAGAAAGAAAGAAAGAAGCCAAGCCAGAGGACACAGCCTAGGCCAGAGCAAGGAACAAGAGAAAAAAAATAAACCAGAAGAAAACATAGCAGCTAAAACTATGGAGGTGATGAAGCTGGGTCAGGTGGACGTCTGTTAATATTGGATGAAAAACATGACATCAAGGACCAAAAACAGAAAGCTTGATATGTTGAGGATGAAAAATTAAAAAAATATTTTAAAAGGACTAAAACAAAAACATGGCATATTATAAGGACAAAAACATATTTAAGCCTAAATACTTTTTTTTGTTACAAGAGGAAAAGTACACTACTAAAAAAAAGCTATTTAGCGACGGGAAAAATCCGTCGCTAAAGAAGGAAAATTCCGTCGCAAAAAGTTTAGCGACGGAAGCCCGTCCGCCGTGCAAAGCAGCGTAGCTAAATATTTACCGAGGGATTCTTACGTCCGTCGCTATCAGCGACGGAAATATGCCGTCGCTAATTTATATATTTCCGTCGCTAAATCGTTTGTTGGATTATCCCATGAATCCGTCGCTAACTCCGACGGGACAGTCCGTCGCTATTTACGGCGGAACATAACAGTCCGTCGCTATTTGCGACGGAACTCTCCGTCGCTAACGGCTTGACATTTTCATTTCCATTCCCTCGCTAAGTAAGTGACGGATTTTTCTTTTTGAGCAGATTTTATTTTTCTTGTACAATAACAATTCAGTTTGATGATTTTCCCCAAATCCTAAATGAAGTAATTCAAAATCTACTACTGGTTTGAAGTTTCACATTCATATTTAAGATCATGTTGATTAACATACATAATCATAGTAATGAAGCCATACATAGTCATGGTAATTTAACGTCAAAAGCATAATTAAAAACATTAATGTCAAATACATAAGTATTCATCTAAATACAAGGTCATCAAACTCAGCATCTAATTCATCATAGTGAGAACCCATAAAGTTAAGTCCCAACAACGATTTTACCCACAAGCACATGTGTCAAACCCTTCAGTAGCTTCAAACTTAGACAGATAGGGATGTACCTCTTGATTCAAGAAGCTTCACATCCACAGAAGGGAAACACAAAGCAGATTGTTCCCTCTATCCAGAGATGTCGAGGCTTGTAGAGGAGATGAAACCGCAAGTTCCAACCCAAAGCACTTTGGCGCATGACATCTTAATAAGATGGCTGCTATGCAAAATATTATGCACACAATTATTTACCACGCATTTAAATGCTCAAAAACAGAGAACTGAACAAAACTAAATACATCTTAATCATAGGCAATAATCAAACAGAGCAAAATTGAACCAGGAATATGGGCTGGAAATAGAACTATAAGAAGGGAACTAGTTGAAATTAAACTAATAATGAATGAAACTACTGTGAAAAAAACTAGCTCACCAGCAGGGTAAACTTGACACTTCAGTGTTCTAAGAAACTATGACATTTGTATTATCCTTCTTCAGGATACCGGGTTCATGTTCGCCAAGAAAAAATAACCAATAAGATCAAAAAATTCATATAATAAATGTAAAATGCTATCAAAGATAATAAAGTCCATTTAAAAATTGAGACACTGATTAACCATGAACCAAGTTAGCAAGTCCTATATTGTCAAAGCTTAAAAAACCAAAAAATATCAAGATTCATGGATTCTGAGCAGCTGGAAACTTGGGTAGTTTACCTGAAAGGTCCATTAGAAAGGTATACAATGTCCAGCTAGGAATCACGCTGGACTTGTCATAATTCAGCAAAGCATATAGAAGTGGCCCTCCCTTAAAACAGTAGCTTGATGCCGAGCCAATCATAATCTTGATGAGGAAAAACAGGTTGAAAATTAGCTTCTAGAAATCTGCAGAAAAGGATCAATGCTTCCAGTTATGATTTAAGCCCAGGCAACTACTTGGATTGCATTCCCACTCATAGGATAGCTGATACATGAACCTGAAATAGTTAAATTAATCACCATTTAGATCCTCCTATGTACTCGGTCTAACTAGTTCTTAAATAAGGAAACCAAGAAGCACGAAGTATGTGGTAGCTATAGATTTTAATATAATAATCAAAGGTGAAACAACGGATAATCAAACAGAAGTTAAACACCAATAGTTCAATATGCATAAAAGTGTCACTTACCTACTCTGGGAAAACTTAATGCAAAGAGCATTAGGCCAGTCAAAGTGACAAGGGTCGGACTAAGAGCTGAGAAACTTGCCAAATCAACCATTAATAAAACTGAGTTCTTCAACTACATGAAAACTTAAGCATTTATGTTGTCTAGGTGCCTATTTTCAAAGAAATCTCAGTTCATCTTTGCATATAAGAGAAAATGGGAATCTAAGTTGTCTTTGAGTAAGGAATTTGCAATTACACATAATAATTTCTGCTTTCCATCATACTTCATAACCTCTTCATCTCAAGAGTATTAATTTAATAGGATGCAAGCAATTCTTAGTTCATGTCTTAAATAGAAAAGGTAAACAGACAAGTCAAGCTAAGGTTGCAAACTCCCATACATATGTTACTGATAAGTAGCTATTATCTTCTCACTCTCAAAATAAACCACTCCTCTCACTTTATATGCTAAAACACACACGCGTACATACAAAACTGTTTCGTCAATTGTCAAACAACAAAATGTTTCTCACCCCCTAGTGCAGTAATGACATTACCTAGTGCAAGAAGGCCTTTGTTGATGTGTACACCAGCTAGATCTACCAAATGGAACTTTGCTGAAAGGTATTCTTAACCCATATCCTCATCCGAAGTATCACTGCTGGATGGAGTTTGTGCATCTGTTCTAATGTAATTGTGAAGATGGCATGTGAGCGACTAATCCAAGCAAAAGGAGAACCACAACTTATTAGATTATATAAATATTGAATGTAGTGGAACTGGAAACCATAAAGTAAGAACCCAAATTTGTTGAGAATCTAATGTATATTACAGTTACAATAAAAAGCTAAACTGACCCATATTAGGGAAAGATAAAAAAACACAGTAGAAAAGCCATTTTCAGGAAAAATCAGTACTTAGAAGCAATCCTAACCAAAGGTAAAATTCAAATAGAGAGAGCGTGATCCAGAAATACGAAAATTAGGGTTTTATGTTTTGAAATCGTATCAAGCAGAAGTAAAATCGAATAGAGAGAACATGAAATCTAAGAATAGAAATGGAAGAGGAAGCTCACCGTCATGATCGACTCTGGAGCCGGCTCCACTTCCTATGGTTCAGCCACCGCCTGGGTTCGGCCACTCCGCCTCTGGCTCCGCTTCTCCGCTTCACGCGAACGGTGGAGTAGGAGCGCCGACAAGGACAACGGTGGCGACACTGGAGCAGGAGACGGTGGCGGCCATGAGAGTGTGAGAGTCGAGAGGAAGTTTCTGAGTGTGTTAGGGTTTTTCTGAGAGAGTTGAGTGAATGGATTGTTTTAGTGTTTGGACTTGAAAACTTTTACTCCAAAAATAACATATTTTGGAACAAATTACAAAAAACGTAATCAAGTTCAATTGGTTATAATGCCTTCTCTTTTGGAGACAGGCCCCAGGTTCGAATCTGGGAGAACAATTGTTCATTTTTAGCGACGGAACTTTTGTTAGTTTCCGTCGCTAACATCTTAGAAAATTTACCGAGGGATTTAGCGACGGGAGGACATCAGCGATGGTCAAAACCCGTCGCTAAATTGCAAGATAAAATATTAAAATAATATTAGCGAGGGAATTAGCGACGGATCAATAGCGACGTTTCTAATCCGTCGCTAAATCCGTCGCTAAATTATAAAATAACATGTTATTTCCAAAACCATGAATCCGTCGCTGATTTCGTCACATTTCGTCGCTATTAGCGACGGATTTGTGTCCCTCGCTAAATTCCCTCGCTAAATCGTATTTTTTTAGTAGTGGTAACAGAAAAACTAGCTAACAACATCCAGGTACAACGACGCCGAGACAAAAGAAGGAGGGTCCTTCCAAACATGTTGTTGAGTATTGTCCTTCGCTGCTTGACAAGCTAAGCAATCCGGAGTGTTATTCTTCTCACATGGGATGTAGACGAACTACACACTCGAGAATTTTGTCATAAGTTGTCATATTTGGCTAATCGCGTCCCTCTCCCAGTAAGTACTGACATTCTCATATTGCTGCAACGCATTCACTACAATCAAGTAACTAGAGGCACATACAACAGTCTTAAACCCAAGAGGCCAAGACTAGGAGTATGCTCCAGACTCAACTCCATTGCAATGATCTCCGCCAAAAAAGCACTACTCCCCCGGCCCATCGAAGCTAGACGAGATGCCTGACACCCAAACTCCATTCGCCGCGCGCAGCAATGTGCCACCACCCATACGCCCAAGACCGCTGCTCCAGCTCCCATCGGTGGCAAGGTGAATTTCTACTGCAACAAGAGCCATAGATACCGGTGTCATGCTCGAGTGCACCAAGTGAGAGTATGGTGCATTGAGGTGTTGCTTCCAGCTAGCAACGTCAAGATTACATTGCGCAAAACATGCTTTAAATGCAACAAAAAATATTTATTATATTTAATATGAAATTATACAAATCAAAATATTTAATCGAGCATAATTCTAACTAATATTCATATACATTTAATTTTTTTTTGGAGGAATTAAAGGTGTTGCATTCATTGAACCTGAACACATTAAAGAAAGGAAAAACATAAGAAAGGGACGAGCTGTCCTGAAATGGCACGCAGCATCTGTGTGAAAAGTTTTCAGTAAAGCAACAAAGCAAAATAATAAAGATTGAAGAAAAGAGTTTTTTTTTTTTTTTAAAGAGAAAAAGATGTACGTGTTTTTTTTTAAAAGCTCAAAGATATAAAATATATAGAAGAAAGTGTTGAGAAACAACCCAGGAGCACGAAAAAGTGCTTAACACCGATCCAAAAACCAAAGTGTTTACCCCAATTGAAAAACCCCTGTTGAAATCGAAAAGCGACGAAAACCCGCTCGATACCCACCAAACAGGGATCTACCCAATCGAGGAAACCAAAGACCCCACAACCAAACCCCCCCAAAGCGCTACACGGTAGAGACCCAAAACCTAAAACTAAAAGCAAAAAGAACAGCACCAATAAAGACATCAGCAGCTTCAAACAGCACCACCACAGCACCTCCAAAACACGTCTAGAACCGCCGACCACCAACAAAGATCTCTGGGAAAACAAAAACTCTAGAAAACAGCCAAAGCTCCATCCAGCGAGCCGACTGACCCAAATACCACCGATGCACGAGGACGCGGAAGACCTATCCTCGTCGCTGCTAAACCTGCAAGATGTACGTGTTACAAGGTGTGTATATATATATATATATATATATATATATATATATATTGGTGCATTGGAAAGATAAATTGAACCTGTTAGGAATCGATCCCTAGACCTCCCTCTACCCAACCCATATGTCATGAGCTCCTACCACTTAACCTATCCTACGGGGACAATGTATATATATTGTTTGGTAGTACACATATCATTAGTTAAAAAAATTGATAAATTCACATGAACTTCTCTTGCATGATATTTCCATATAATTTTTCTTCCTATTTCTTTCTTGTGTTTGCATTATATCATTTATCACATCTTTCGTTTTTATTTTTTTTTCGAGGTGGAAAAAGTTCACAAAACATTTTTCAAAAAGTACACAGCATGGCTTTGGTGCATCTTTACGGCATCCACAATGATGGTTGCTTAAAATTGTTTCTATGGACAAGAACTTGCACCAAATATGCTCTTGAGCATCTCTAACCATAGTTATTTATATAAGTTGTTTAGCATTATTTTTCTTGGTCTAAAATGTCATATAAGATATATACAACTTATAAGTTATTGATGCAGATTTTGCTCCAACAACAATTTTTTATTTTACTTTTAGTAGAATCCCACAGTTCCTCCTATATTGATATTTGTCCACCTAATAATTTAAATTTAAATTCAAACAATTAATTAAATACTCAGCATTTTATAAACATGTGTTTCCAAAAATTAGAATGTGAAAAAATATCCATAACACATAATCTCATCATATACAATTGTATCATTTTCTTAATTTATATGAAATAATACTAATTTAAACTAATTAAAGTGATAATAAAAATAAAGCTATTCTAAAATAGATGTTGGGCCAAACAAGAATTGAAAAGTACAAATTTATCCTAAATGCACCTGACCCAGCCCAAACCAATCCGGCCACATATGTTAAGCTAATTACCTAACCCTAATTTTATCATTTCAAAAATAATTTCACAAACCCTCACATGCGTCTCTCTCTCAAACACTTCTCGACTCTATCAACATATTTTTCCTAAACTTTACGCAATAGTTTCCAACAGCCTCATATTCTAACGATACCTATTTTCTCAAAAACCCTATACCCCGTATAATAAAAGTAAGCGTGCTTACCCATTCTAATAGTTCGCCATACGTCACCTTGGAAGTATGGCTGCGACTAACATAGCGGAAAGGGATATTTTTCAGGTCTCACCTATGAGTGTTGTAGCGGCGCTAGTTGAACCTGCTCTTGCGCCTGAGGCTCTTTAAGGTTGTTGCGGTTGAAGCTGAGTTTGCTAGACTGATTGTTGTTGAAACTGTGAATTCGTCTCTAGACCTGTTTGAGTGGAGGTTATGGAAACTCTCAGACAAACACTGATGTAGCTTTATTTAGGAAGCACGGACACTTCCGGGTAATGGCGTGTTCAGGTGTCCGACACGGGAGAGACATCGACGCTTTGCCGACACCTGTTGGACACGTATCCGACACTTGTTGGAGGTGACAAATTAAAAAAATATTTTTTTAGGCTTGGACATGGAGGCGTGTACACGGCTCGGACACCTCTCTAAAACTGAGCTGACACTCCTTCACGACTAGACACCTTTCATGACTCCTATATTAGTTTTTTAACTTTTTTTTAAAAGTTAAATAAAAAATACATTTTAAATAGTAGAGGCTATGTTTTTTAATGATTATGATGATGCTAATGATCAAGCAAGGGGAGGGAGCCACTAGATAAAGTAGCTATCTAGTTTTAGAGATAAAGTAAAAATTACTTAACTTGCAAATTGAAGCTTTAGTATCTTGGTGAACCTCATTGTCATAGAACTTAGGAAGTTAAAAGTTATAGTTGTAATGAGATTAACTTGTTAGTTGACACTTGTCACTCTTGACTTTAATTTCAAACTCTCTTTGCTTAATTTTTTAATGACAATAGTTGTTTTCTTGTTGATCATATCTTCTATTTATTTTATGAATATAGTTCTCTTTTTGATATTATGATATATATATATAGATATGTAATTTTATTTTTTAATATATATATATATATATATATATATATATATATATACACGCGGTGTCCCTGTGTCTTATTTTTTGGAATTTCGTCGTGTCGTGTCCGTGTCCGAGTCCGTGCTTCATAGAGCTTTATCCACATCATTCTTAAATAAATTTTATTTCACATTTAACATTAATAATTACAATTAAAATAATAAAAAATTACAAAAATCATTATTTATTAAACTAAATCGTTCATCATCAATCTTCATTCTCATCATTTTCATTATTCACTTTATCATCTTCATCTTTGTCTTCGTTTTTTTTTATAGAAAATTAATCTCAAATTAGATAAATGGACATATAAACCACTGCAACCTTATAATGAAATGAAGGTTAGCTCACAGAGACACACCAAGGGGGCTGGATTGTGTTCATATAATTCAATCGCGATTGACTCTATTCTACTAGACTTTGTATATGTTTTGCTTCGGTTAAGCGTGTAGTCCAGAAACAATAGAATAAAGAGTTGCACACAAGTCTTTTATCCTGATTCACCCTATATCAATGGACTACGTCCAGTCCTTGGCAACATTAAGTATCAAGGATTTCTCCTTACAAGTATTATTGTACGTGACTCTTCAGACGCATTGAGTATTCTATAGTCATTGACTATCGAAATGTTGTTGAGTATTTTGTACAAGCCTCTTTAGGCCCAACGAGTATTGTTTTATACACTGCCTCTCCAGGAAAACGAGTACTCTTTTATACCATGCCTCTATAGGAAAACGAGTATTTTTTATACACTGCCTCTCCAGGCAAACAAGTATCCTTTTATACACTGCCTCTCTAAGCAAACAAGTATTCTTTATCGTGCCTCTCCAGGCATTGTTGAATATTCTTTCTCTTGCCTCTTCAGGCATTACAAGTATTCTTTTCCATGCCTCTTCAGACACAATGATATATGAATTAAATACATTTGAAAGTATTTTTCATACTAACCCATGAGATGTATACACAAATGTGCAATACAATCAATTCATCTCTAGTTGTATGAGATGACAGTGATAAGTTGGAAGACTTCTTTGTGGGGGGTTTCTTGGAGGATGATGGAAAAAATAAATGTTGAGAAGTTTTGTTTTGAGGTGTTGAGAAGAAAAGGTCTGAGGGGAAGAAAAAATCTTGGCAGAAGTGTTAGATATGGACAACCTATAAATTTTTGCGTTAATTCAATTTGTTAAAAAAACATCCCTAGTGTTAACTAAAAAAACAAATTTTTGGATTTTTATTTTTAGTTAATAGTTTTAATTTAATCCCTAGTGTTAACTAAATATGTCATATATATTTTAATTAAAAATGATGTGGATAATGTAACGTCGGTTCTGGCTTGCCACTATGCATGTTCGCCAGAGTTCAAACCTCCGACAAGGGCCAAAGCCACATTTGGTGCAAACGGAGGGCTGTATCACAGACTATTTTGATGCGAGAAACTAAAAACGAACTATCTTACAAACACATGGACTAATTTGATGATTAACCTTATTATGAATTATGAGACATAATGAAATAGTTAAATATAATTATAAAGAATATAAACTAAACATGATCAAAATTTAAAAATTATCAAGCTAGTTTTTTTTTTGAGTTAAATTCAACCCGAATTTTTAGATGATATCAGAATCTATCATAGATCCATTTAGTAAAATATAAGTGACTCGTTGTTTTGTAATAATGAAATGCCAAGCTGTGTGGAAAGGGAGAGAGAAGGGAGAAAATGGATAATATGTATGACGTGATGTAGTAAGAAGTGAAAGATAAAGAAAAAAAAAATAGAATATCTAATCAAATGATAAGCCTACCTATGATACAAGTATGAAATAGAAAAAAATACCACATCTCTCTCGATACACTTTTATGAACAAATACTTTCTTACCTGTTTCCAAATGGTGAGCTCTAATGAAAATGTAAAGAACTTTTGTGCGTGCGTGAGAATATGATAAAGAGAAACCAATGAACATGAAATGATGATCACAAGCATCACGTTTGAAGCGTAGTTATTGAGAAGTAAAAAATTACATAACTCACAATATCCGTCAAGCAAGAAATTCAAACTAGTTCAGCAAACTTTCTCAAAATATACCTTAATAATTCAACAATTTCAAGCACATAAAGTTCGATTTATTTCCTTCTGCTGCAAAGAGCAACAAGATGGTAAATCTCTTGAGAACTAGCTATTACACGAAAAAGAGACTTAAACTGCATGCGAAAAAAAGTAACTAATGAGAAAATGAGATTAAAACAGTGTAGAATTTTGAAGTTGTCAAGGGGAACTCTCTTCAGCAGTACAAGAACAACGGACCTCATCATATCATAGATTGAGATCCATGTGATCCCGTACAAGAGTTGACTATCACCATTATCATATTCATGGATGAGCTTTTAAAAAAACCCATGCAAGTAACATATGATAACTGCACCACCAGATCATATTGCCTTGTCTTTGACTATTGTTTCTTTCAACTGAGGCCTTCCCTGCCATGACCACACTTTCCATCACCATTACAAATTCTTTAGCACAAGAAACTGCGACAACCTGCGTACAAATTAGAAGAAAAAAATGCAACATAAAGTTAGGATGATTCACCAGAAAACAAAGTGTGTGTTTATATTTCTTTTGAACTCAACGTGCATTTATGTTAAAGTTAACCGGGTAAAGTCTTACAACCCGTCCAGGTTAAATTCAATATTGCAAATCACGTTTGGGTTTAAACATCACAAAATCAGAGATACACTAATAGCTCATAATACTTTATCACATGGATCTCAATCTATGATATTTTCCTGGAAGAAGCAACACCACCATGCATGGATCAGCAATAAATATTAAATAATCTACAGGACTCATACTCATGAGCATTCTATATTATTCAAATGCTACTCCTTTTTTTTGGTGTAGCTACCAAATGTTACTTGAATATTTTTTTTTTGTCAATAGAGGGCTTCCGTACTAGACTGTTAGGTGGGTCGATCACTAAGCTTGGGCCCAAAGCCCATCATGGCGGCATTTCCAACCCCACCTTACATTTTCATCTCCATACCACAAACCCAGAAATGTGATTATTTTCTGAAGCAAACATCCTTTTCAATATATATATATATATATATATAGTGTAACTAATTAGTTATGCATATTTAAGTTAATTAAGGTTGGAGTACATTCATCTCAATCATCTAAAAATTTCAAACAAGGTCAAAATAAGAAGAAATTAAGACTTACAACAAGAAAAACATTAGTCAATGACATTTCCGTACACAAAATCTACACCCACCAATCCATGATACACGCATGGTGATAGATCTATTAGTTAAATCTCGTGATTTTTTTGATGATTTGTTTAATTATTTCATCAGCTCCAACATGGACCATCGAGAAATTCACCACAGAATAACAAAAAAATCATAAAATTCTTTGGAAGAGTTCTCAGGTGCCATCTAAGAATAAAAAACCATTTTTATCTCAAAAATGATAGATACAGCGAGAATTCAAAGAAGAATATTCATATTAATACCACACAAAAAGTAGCATAAAAGTACCTGAAAGCAACAGATATTATGCTCTAATTTGCGATGGCTTCAGATCCAAATCTTGGAGGGACTTCAAAGATGCTAACTTTGAGTAGAGGGACACTGATTGAAACAATGGGCCAAGAGAACCTATTGAACAAGCTGAAACTAACTTACCAATCAAAGCGTCTCAAAATTTCTTATGAACAATATCTAAACCATACCCATCAACACCAACAAATTCAGAGAAGAAGTTGTAGAGCTTTTAAGCTTTTATGATGGATAGATCTCACTCATTTTCCTCTGCAAAACCATAAAGCAAGCAGAAAACAGCATAAATAAATTAATTTCTTCAGCATAATAATGTAATGATATAAATAACAAAGGAAAAAGAACTTTACTTTCATTAATAAGTTTAAAGAGGAAGCTCATGAATGAACAATGAACAAGAAGGAGAAAGAAGCATACCAATGAATTCAGATGATGAAGATGAGAAAGACATGGAACAGACATCTTAGTTCATGAAAGAGACTCATGATGTGCTCTTTCCCTACCTTTCAAAAGAGACTAAGGGGGCTTTAAATAATCAAAAAACAAATATGCTCAAGAGTGAAACTGAATATACCACATTAAATAATAACATAAATGATGTTTTTATGAATAATATTTATTATATTAACAATGTAAATTATAATATAAGAATATTTTGATAGAGTATGTATATTAAATATATATTTTAACCAATAATTTTCAAATACACCCGATTTAATAAAAGAAATGAAGGGAAGGTTTTAAGTTCATTGAACCTGGACAAAGCATAGTAGGGTAGAGCATTATGGACTTATGGTTTAAGGACGGGGTGTACTGACAAGGATTGGTATCCGCACGCAGCATCTGACTATAATAGTGAGGGTTTCCAGAAAGGAGCAAAGCAAAAAGTATAGAGTATCGCCATCACCAACGGTGCGTTTTTGGCAATGTTTCCTTTCCTTTGTATAACATAAAACAACACTTTAATTAGAGTAATGTTACTCACACACCTCTCTTTTGAGGTGTGTGAGGTGGAATGATGAGAGAGATAGGAAGAAAAGAAAAAGTAAGGGAGAGAAAGTATGAGATGTGATAGATGGTAAGAGGAGAGAGATAGAAACAAAAAAATGTGGAAATGAAGTGTTTTAAAAATGAGGTGTGTATATATCATTACTCCTTTAATTAATTGTGAATTTGGTGTTTCTGTTTATAGCTGCAAGTTGGTGTAAACAACCGGGTAAATAGGAAAATTAGTCACTAAAAGTTGAGGACGCTCACGTGTAGGTCACTCAAAAACAGATGTAGCTCTATAATTTTTTTTTTAAATGTAAAATGTTTCAAGTTAATCCCTAACTTCCAAAATCCAAAACATTAGTGAAATTTGATGAAATTACTTTTTTTTTTTGTGTTACAAGGAGGGGATCCACCCCAGAACACAAGACTAAGCAAGGCCTATAGAAGGCTCAGCACCATGGCAAGCATCCTGCTGCAAGAAATGATGGCACTCTCCCAAAGGAGAATCAAAATAATGAGATTCATATGGGAGATCAAGGCCTAACCTGCGCATATCTCTGTGGACGAGCCTCAGAGTGAAGGACATTGAAGACTTCCATGGAATCTGTCTCTATGATCACGTTGTGAAGATCAAGACTCATGACTAGCTGAATCCCTGCCTTTACTGCTAAAAGCTCCACAAGGAACACATTCGTGGAAGAGAAGCTACCCAAATTGCAGCTAAAACCCTTCACCCAGTTGGCTGCGGTATCTCTAATGGCTCCTCCGCAGCTGGCTAAGAGATTCGAAGAAATGGCTCCGTCAACGTTGAGCTTGAGCCATCCTCCGATTTGACGTAATTACTAATATAGCCGGTCAGGTGACATTTGGACAAGCACATGACGTCTACATGACAATTTATCACTCTCATTCAATTTGGTCTTACGTACATTTCTCTAACTCCCTCACTCTCCCTCACCACACACATCCCTCGCCTCACATTCTCCTCTTTCCCCCACCCTGCCCCACACTCCCTCCCCACACTCATCTCTAACCAAAATCACCCTTTTTTTCTTCTCGAATTGAGTCCTGGTCCCCCACCCACATTTCCTCTCTTAAGATTAGGGCTAATCGAGCTGTTGACTTCTCCTCCATGTCGATGATGAAAGAAGGGCACATGTTTTTTTCTCCAACAAAACAACGATGACGTCATTCTTCCTCCTTTATCGTGGGATGAAATGCTTTGGACGCCTCAGCTTCCCCAACTGTTATTTTTTCTCACTATTGTTGCTACAACTTCATATGGAGCCCAAGATCTCTATTAGACTATTCTTCTTTTATACATGTTGTGAACTGGTGTTACCGGAAAGAGGATAAGCCTCGGTTGAGTGTTGGAGGAAGAGAAGAAGTGTAGGGGGGGGGGGGTATGATTATGGTTTTTTAGTTGATGGAAAAATGGTTTCTGTGTCTCTTTTTTATCTGGAAGATAATGCATGATAAGATAAGGCTTGATAAAAATGTAATATTATACAACATTTGGTCCTACACTGTATAACTTCAACGTTTGGTTGTAGTCGTGGTGGCAGCGATGGTGGTGGTGGTGGCAGCAGTTGTAGGGTGATGGTGCCGGTGGCGAAGAGGGGCAGAGGCGGCGGCTGTGATGGCGGCAGCAACGATGGTGGCAGTGGTGGTGGAGGACATTAGTGGTGCTCGTGGTAGTGGATTAAATAATTTCAAGTAGACAAAAATGTTTGAGACTGTCACAGTTGATTTTTCTAGCACCAACAACCGCCACCTCTGCTGCCACAAACTGATTCTGGCGGTTTTTGGCTTACAGCTGGTTTTAGGACCGCCACTAAACTCTACCATAACAAATTATTACTTGTGGAAATCAATGACTGCAAGAAATGTTTAGGATCGCCACAATTGATTTTTTGGTACCTTCACTGGCGACCATTGCAATGCCACAAATTGATTATGGCCATTTTTTACTAATCGCTAGTTTATAGAGGCGGTTGGGAGCCGCCACTAAACTCCGCCATAACAAAAAATTACTTGTGGCAACTTAGTATTGCCACATGTAGCCACTAAAATCTACTATGTTTTGTAGTGCAAGCTTTATATGATATTTGAACTTTTGATTTTTGCTCCCCTGGCGCATACATACATCATCTACAGCCCTTTCCAACTTGATTTTTTGCTCTAGCAACTTGATTATATGTAACACTTAGGCCCCCCACCAGAGATTAGTGGGTCATACAAATTAAGCAACTAGCATACATAAAATTTACTTAATTCATTGGCGTCACATTTTGCTGTAGGGAAAAGAAAAGACTCAAAACAGAGTCGACACTGATGTTAGAATTAGAAAAAAAATTGTTTTTCTCTGTTTCCTTTATAAAAGTTGCAGTATCACCATGGTGAATTCTTTCTCAAAGAAACATTTAATTAAAGCTCATATCTTTACAATGTTGACATCTCAGAATTTAATATTTCATTCATACAGTGAAGTTGAACATGCATTGAAATGAAATCAATTATACTGATCTAAATTTCAAAACATAAAATAAAAAATTATACCGATCTATTAGAATTACATGATGACCTCTATGCTTAATCTTTACAAAAATCATAATTAGAATAGTTTTAATTTCGATTTGTGAGCTCAATTGACAAGAATATGTGGCAACTTAAATGTTACAATAAGAATCAAAACAACTAGACAATGCATTGGATGTAAACGTAGCATGCTCCTATTGGTTATGGTGAGTACACTTTCTTTTTCTTTTCTTTTTTCTTGTCTCTTGCGTTAGGTTTGACTTGTAAGGGAATGAAGACTACATGTGTGGCAAAATGCATTGAGAATATGAATCAACACACACTTACTTGACATGTGGAAGATGTTAAAATATGAGTCAATCAAAACATAACATAAGATGCGAACTAACAACTTCAATGGGAAAGAATGCACCCACAACTTATTTTCCTTTTTTGGAGTTTTTCTTGTTCACAATGCATTAAAAAGAAAGGTATTTTTTAATACAAAGTAGGCTTAATTGCAACTTTGGTCCCTGACATTTATAAAAGCCACGATTTTGGTCCCTCACCTAATTTAATTACAAAAATCGTCCCTCACCTAACACTCTGTGAACAAAGTTGGTCCGACCGTCAATTTTTTAACGGAAGAAGCTTATGCGGTGTTTGAAAACTTAGGTGGAAGTGCCACTGGAGAGAGGGAGGCACATGCCTCTACATCTCAGAGGAAAAAACAAAAAAACTCAGAGGAATAGCACACAACCTCAATCCCAGCGTTCCAACAACTAGGCCTCCCAACAGCAAAGCTTCACTATGAGATAAAAAAAACAGCCGAGAGGAGAGGAAAAATTGATTCTGACGCCAGTGGCACTTCCACATAAGCTTTCAGACGCCACGTAAGCTTCTTCCGTTAAAAAATTGACGGTTGGACCAACGTTGTTCACGAAGTGTTAGGTGAGGGACGATTTTTGTAATTAAATTAGGTGAGGGACCAAAATCGTGGCTTTTGTAAATGTCAGGGACCAAAGTTGCAATTAAGCCTACAAAGTATTATAATAATTGCGGTCTAACTCTACTTAAAAGCTAGCTCAATAGTTGATAGTTGCTATATCATTTATAAAGATTATTTATGTCATATCTCTAGTCAATATGAGACTTCTATTACACTCCTCAAGTTCAAGGCTGGACATTTGGAGCGTGGAATTAGCAGGACTAGACATCTGCAGGGTGGTCCAAATATGAGAGGTATCCACCAACAAACGGATCTAGCTAGGCTATAGGCGAGGCTCTGATACCATATTAGAATTTGGGATGTCTAACTCAACCCAAAAGCTAGCTCAAGAGTTGAGGGTTGTTCTACCATTTATAAAGACTATCTATGGCATATCTCTAGTTAATGTGAGACTTGTAACACACATTGCTAGAAATATAATATAAAATAATTCATGTGGCCGGTCATTACCCAACCACTTAAGCTTTTGGGATAATTAGTTATTTGACAAAAATAACTAAAGTAAAATCTATCATTGCTTAAATTAAAAATTAAGAGAAGAGCAATGGGCCTCCTAACATTTAATCTTTTTTTTCAAATAGACATTTTAAATTGTTTTTAATTGAATTTTATATTTTTGCCGTTGTTTAATAACCCCTTCTGCTAACTTAGTGTTACTCCTGACCCTTGATAACATTGAAAATCCTGACTATTGATAATATACTATACATTGAATCTCAGTCGTTCATTAATAGTTTGTATTTAAAATCTTAGGTGAACCCTAATGTGGACCACTTTTAAAGTGGTCTAATTTTAGACCACTTTTTTTAACCTGCTATAACAGGTCAACACATCTTTTTTTAAATAAATTTAATATATGACAAATTTTTAATGATATTTTTTCTTAAAAAAAATAATGTGTTGACCTGCTATACCCGGTCAAAGTAGGTGGTGTAAAATTACACCACCTAAAAATGGTGCATATTAGGTTCTCGCAAAATCTTAAAGTATGAAGTTATACTTTCTGAAAATATGAAATGAATTAGAACATTGGTGAGGTTTCAGGAATCAATTGTGACTGAGAAAACAAAACTCAGTGTCTATTTGAAAAGTTTAAAAGTTTTGGGAGCTGAATACTCTTTTCACTTTTTTTTTTTGTTTACATACTCTTTTCACTTAAAATTACGATGATTGAAATTCTTATAAAGTATATATATACATGTATAACAAACAAGAAAATTGTTCAAATTTCAACCCCTTGTCTTCTAATCATCAGAATTCACGACTCCACTTTATTATCCAAAATGCATCTCTCTCTCGCCTTAGAAACTATACATTTGGCTAAAACCTTATACTTCGATCATCCTTCTTGAAGACAACGTTTAAGGTCAGGATAAACTATTTTTTATCATAAATGACATGGGACCAAGTGATAGCTCCTGTTTTACTTGGACATGAAGTTAGCTCCAAATCTTCTTCCAAGCGTCTGGTATGATGAGCTTCAATGAAAACTCACCAATAAAAGAAAGATGGATGTAGTCTATATGGTTGTATCCATGGGATAGCATCCCAGCACCCTAATAAACGTGGCAAATTCCTGTAGTTTGATATGTGGTTAGGTATTCATGACAACAAAGTTGAAGGATTGGTAATACTACAGATGCCCAGAAAGAAAAAAACTGCACATTATAGAAGCGCTTATTCATATGTAATTTGATAAGTTTATTGTAATAAACACAAAATAACTTCTGGATAGGTATAAGTACATATTCATCAGCTAATTAATCTGAGTAGCTATAAAAATAAGCTGAAAAAAGCTTATAGATAGGTTATAAGCTATTTTCACAAATACACTCAATCACTTGCACAAGTGTCCATGTTATAAGTAAGATAAACTTAAATAAGCTCTTCGAAACGCGGCCTTAGAGTTTCATGTATTATTATTTTATTGGTATCTAGATACCAGTAGGATTTGAACTCATGACTTGGGAAATTTTAATCCATCAAGTACCATTTAGGCTATCCATACTAGTAGAGTTTCATGTATTATAGATAAGTAACTGTTGTAGTAATGAAAAATGGTGTGCTAAAGAGTGTGATTGGGCCCTGTAAGATATAAAAGCACCATTAGACATAAACCTCAAAAGTTTTTGCCTTTTTGGCACTCTGCCAGATCCCCTGCCATGGACAGACCAAAACATAAACCACGGGCCAATTCGGCTAAAATTAAAGGGCCGGGCGCTGGCCCAACAAAGATGTGGTTCAGGTGAAGCAGAGGGGCCAAGTTGAACTGTGATAATATAATGAAGCATCAAGTCGAAGTCAAAGGCTTAGGCTGAAGAGAGAAAACTATATCTGATATTAATTGTTGGCAAATTTGTTATTTTGTGTTGGAATGCTAGAACCAAAAGGTATTGTGCTCCAGATAAAGAAAGAGAAGAATCCTACTCAGGAAGATTTAAGGCATTTGAACAAGATGATTTAATATTTCTCCTTAGTTCTTTCGAAGGGAAAGACTAAGAAGTGATAAAAGCAAAAATAACTAAAAGAAAGAATTCAAATCATAAAACTAGATGTCGAAGACCAAACCTGAAGATGTCCTAAAGCAGTTTGTGCACGGGGCTCAGCCATAGATGCCTCGAAATCAATATAGAAGAGGTAATCGAAATACCTAAATACAAACAAATCACAGGCTATTTTACTGTTGGCATCATGATGAGCATAGACCTTCAATTAAGAAGGTGTATGAGAGAAGAAACAAGAGGAAAGTCACAACTTAGTGTGACTGTTATTGTTAGTTGATCTGTTAATAAACAACTGGCATGGTTAGTTGTTTCTGTTAGAGTACAGCTGGCTAATTCTGTTAATAGTTGTGATTCTGTTAGAACTACTGAATAGTATAAATAAGGGAAAGGGGGAAGTTACAGGTAGTTATTCAGTTGGTTAGGATTTGGGAGATTCTGGATCTCGAATTCCAGAGGCTAGGGTTCTTGTTAGTGTTCTTGATTCTTCTGTGTAATTCCTGAGAATTCAACCTCAGTACTTGAGGATTGAGTCTCTGTTTTCTTCAATAAACCAGTAGCATTTCTGTGAGTTCATCAATTGGTATCAGAGCTCCATCCAGGAGCTGTGGTATCGATTTGTCTATGGTAGCGAGCAGAATGGAAGCCAGAGTGGAAGCGATTGAGAGATTCATTGAGGTTCTGAATCGCGATCGCGAGGAAGAACGCAGGAATCGCGAAGAAGACAGGAGGATTCGCGACGAAGAACGGAGAGAGCGTGCGATCGAGCATGAACGCGTGGAGCAGAGGTTTCGCAATCTGGAAGCGATTGTCGAGACGATGACGCGCCGGCGAGCCGGCGAGCACGGCGACAGCGACGGCGAGCAAGAACGCCGACGAATGGAGGAGGAGCGCACCGTGAACGGAGGACAACCGGGAAGCGTAAGAGACGAAGCTGATGCGCGAGAGAATCTTCAGCGCACTGCAAATGCACAAACAGAGCGTTGGAGGAAGCTTGACATTCCAGTTTTCCAGGGTGAAGAAGATGCGTACAGTTGGATTCAGAAATTGGAACGCTACTTCCGACTGAAGGGAGCGACTGAGGAAGAAAAGGTACAAGCGATTATGGTGGCCTTGGATGGAAAGGCATTGAGCTGGTACCAATGGTGGGAAACCTGCAACTAGGTGACTACTTGGACCAAGTTCAAGGAAGCCATGCTGGAACGATTTCAACTCACCTCGAATTCTAGTCCATTTGCGGCTTTGCTGGCCTTGAAGCAAGAAGGTAGTGTTGAAGAGTTTGTAGGACAATTTGAGAGATTTGCAGGAATGCTCAAGGGAATTGATGAAGAGCATTACATGGATATTTTTGTTAATGGACTCAAGGAGGAAATTGCAGCAGAAATCAAGCTCTATGAGCCCAAATCCCTAACAATCATGGTCAAGAAAGCCTTGATGGTGGAACAGAAGAACCTGGCTGTGAGCAAGGCTGGAATTGGCAGTACTAGCAGGTATAATTCCTCTTTCAAACCACCTTTTAGATCCACAACTTTTCAGAAATCTGTGCAAATTGATACTGGACAGAAAAGTGGTAGTGGTAGTGTAACTCAGGGCACAGTGCAATCATCTAGTGGTAGTGTTAATGAGAGAGTAGGAGGTAAGCCAGCCAGGGGAGGAGTTTACAGAAAACTCACTGGGGAAGAGATGAAGGAAAAGTTGAGAAAGGGGGAGTGTTTCAGATGTGATGAAAAGTTTGGACCAAACCATATCTGTAAGAATAAGCAATTCAGGGTAATGTTGCTGAGGGATGATGGTGAGGAAGAAGAGATTGAGACACTAGAGCCTCTCACTGAAGAAATTGAGGAAGCTATGGAGTTAAAGCACTTGTCACTAAACAGTATACAGGGAATTTCTTCAAGGAAATCTCTCAAGGTTTGGGGAAAATTGAAAGGAACTGCCATAGTGGTGCTGGTAGATTGTGGAGCAACACATAATTTCATTTCTCAGTCCTTGGCAAGAGAAATGGAGTTACAGATTACAGAAACTCCAGCTTACACAGTAGAAGTAGGGGATGGACATGTAGTGAAAAGCAAGGGGGTGTGTAAGAATCTCAGTGTGCAGATTCAAGGATTTGTGGTAACTCAAGATTTCTTTTTGTTTGGATTAAGAGGAGTGGATGTTGTGCTTGGTCTAGAATGGCTAGCAGGATTGGGGGACATCAAAGCCAATTTTGAAGAGCTGACCTTGAAGTTCAAACTGGGAAATAAAAAGGTAGTCCTCAAAGGGGAGCCTGAATTGCTGAAGAAGAGAGCTTCCATGAATGCATTGGTTAAAGCCATTCAACAGCAGGGAGAGGGATATGTGCTTCAATATCAAATGTTAGAAAAAGAGGTGGCTAAAGCAGAGGAAACTCCAGAGTTGTTGAAGGCAGTTTTGTCAGATTTTCCAGCACTGTTTGCAGCACCTACTGCATTGCCCCCTCAGAGAAGACATGACCATGCCATTCATCTGAAAGAAGGTGCATCCATTCCCAACATTCGGCCTTACAGGTATCCCCATTACCAAAAAAATGAAATAGAAAAGTTAGTGGCTGAAATGCTCAATGCTGGAATCATTAGACCTAGTATTAGTCCATATTCAAGTCCAGTGATTTTGGTTAGGAAGAAAGATGGTAGCTGGAGATTTTGTGTAGACTATAGGGCTTTGAACAAAATCACAGTCCCTAATAAATTTCCTATTCCAGTCATTGATGAACTCTTAGATGAGATTGGTCCAGCTAGAGTGTTTTCCAAAATTGATCTGAAATCAGGATATCATCAAATTATGATGAAGGCAGAGGATGTGGAAAAGACAGCATTCAGGACCCATGAGGGCCACTATGAGTTTTTGGTGATGCCCTTTGGCCTCACCAATGCTCCTTCCACTTTTCAGTCTCTGATGAATGAGGTGCTGAGACCAGTTTTGAGAAAGTGTGCTCTAGTTTTTTTTGATGATATTTTGATTTACAGTTTGACGATGGAGGAACATGTTGTTCACTTGACACAAGTTCTGCAATTGATGGACCAACATGATCTTAAAATCAATGGTAAGAAGAGTGTGTTTGGAAGGGGCCAGATTGAATATCTAGGACATGTGTTATCTGCTGGAACTGTGGCAGCTGATCCAAAGAAATTGGAAGCTATGTGGTTGTGGCCAGTCCCTAAAGACTTGAAGAGCTTAAGGGGATTTCTAGGTCTTACTGGATACTATAGAAGGTTTGTCAAGGATTATGGCAAGATAGCTAGGCCTTTGACACAGCTACTGAAAAAAGATAGTTTTCAGTGGGGACCTAGTCCCCAACAGGCTTTTGAAGCTCTTAAGCACACTTTGACAGAGATACCTACTTTGGCTGTTCCAGATTTTTCCAAGGTCTTTGTTCTGGAAACAGATGCTTCAGGTACTGGTCTAGGAGCAGTTTTGACTCAGGAAGGGAAGCCTCTGGCTTTCTGGAGTGCTACACTCTCAGATAGAAGTCAAGCTAAATCAGTTTATGAAAGAGAGTTAATGGCAGTGGTCAGAGCTGTCCAAAGGTGGCGGCATTATCTCTTAGGAAGGCATTTCATAATTAGAACAGATCAAAAGAGTTTGAAGTTCCTTACTGAGCAACAGGTTGTGGGAGAGGGGCAGTTCAAATGGATTTCCAAACTCTCAGGTTATGACTTTGAGATACAATATAAGCCTGGGAAGGACAATTCAGCTGCTGATGCCATGTCCAGGAGAAGCTCATATTGTGCATTGTCAGTTCTTAAGGTGAATGACTTTGAGGAGTGGCAAACTGAGATGTTGCAAGATCCCAAGCTACAGGCCATTGTACAAGATCTGATTGTGGATCCTGAGGCTCATAAAGGGTATACTTTGAAGGATCACAGGTTGTTTTATAAAGGAAAGTTGGTTCTGTCCAAGCAATCTTCTAGGATTCCAATTCTTTGCAAAGAGTTTCATGCTTCTTTGTTGGGAGGACATTCAGGGTTCTTTAGAACCTATAGAAGGTTGGCTGCAGTGGTGTATTGGGAAGGGATGAAGAGTGACATAAGAGATTTTGTGGCAGAATGTGACACATGTCAAAGAAACAAATTTGACAATCTCTCCCCTGCAGGGCTGCTTCAGCCATTACCTGTGCCTACTCAGGTTTGGACAGATGTGTCCATGGACTTTATTGGTGGTTTGCCTAAATCTAATGGCAAGGATACAATCTTAGTGGTGGTGGATAGGCTGACAAAATATGCTCATTTTATTCCCTTAAGGCACCCTTTTACAGCTCCTGAAGTGGCAGCTTTATTTCTTCATGAGGTAGTGAGACTACATGGGTTCCCAACAACCATAGTCTCAGATCGAGACTCTTTATTTCTCAGTAGTTTTTGGAAGGAACTGTTCCGAGTGTCAGGCACACAACTTAAGTTTAGCTCAGCCTACCATCCTCAAACTGATGGCCAGACTGAGGTGGTCAATAGATGCCTTGAAGTTTATCTGAGATGCCTTACTGGATCCAGGCCAAGGAAATGGGTTACTTGTCTTCCTTGGGCAGAGTTTTGGTTCAACAGCAATTACAACCGATCTGCCAAAATGTCTCCTTTTCAAGCTCTTTATGGTAGGGAACCACCTGTGCTTCTTCAAGGGACTACAATTCCTTCCAAGATAGCTGCAGTAAATGATTTGCAGGTGGGGAGGGATGAATTGCTATCAGATCTGAGAGCTAATCTTTTAAAATCTCAGGACATGATGAGGACATATGCAAATAAGAAGAGGAGGGATGTGGATTATCAAATTGGTGATGAGGTTTTTCTCAAGTTACAACCTTATAGAAGGAGGTCTTTGGCCAAGAAAATGAATGAAAAATTGAGTCCTAGGTATTATGGACCCTATCCTATTGTAGCAAAGATTGGGGCTGTGGCTTATCGACTTGAGCTACCAGCTCACAGTAGAGTGCATCCTGTCTTTCATGTCTCTCTCCTCAAGAAGGCTGTGGGGACTAATTTTCAGCCTCAACCTCTCCCAGCAGCCTTGAATGAAGATCATGAGCTCTTGGTGGAACCTGAATCAGTGCTGGCTGTTAGGGAAACCACAATGGGCCAGATTGAGGTGCTAATTCAGTGGCACTCTTTACCTGCTTGTGAGAACAGTTGGGAATCTGCTGCCCAGCTCCATGAAGCTTTTCCTGATTTTCCCCTTGAGGACAAGGTGAAACTTTTAGGGGGGGGTATTGATGAGCATAGACCTTCAATTAAGAAGGTGTATGAGAGAAGAAACAAGAGGAAAGTCACAACTTAGTGTGACTGTTATTGTTAGTTGATCTGTTAATAAACAACTGGCATGGTTAGTTGTTTCTGTTAGAGTACAGCTGGCTAATTCTGTTAATAGTTGTGATTCTGTTAGAACTACTGAATAGTATAAATAAGGGAAAGGGGGAAGTTACAGGTAGTTATTCAGTTGGTTAGGATTTGGGAGATTCTGGATCTCGAATTCCAGAGGCTAGGGTTCTTGTTAGTGTTCTTGATTCTTCTGTGTAATTCCTGAGAATTCAACCTCAGTACTTGAGGATTGAGTCTCTGTTTTCTTCAATAAACCAGTAGCATTTCTGTGAGTTCATCACATCAGCATCTAAGAAAATACTTTGTTTCAGAAATTTAAGAGTGAGTTTATCCTCAATTAGGGCGCGCAGATTGAGGACAAAAGATAATAGATTTCAACACTGTTACACTGACAAATAAAAAACAATTTAGGAGAAGAATAAAAAAAACTAGACTTGTTTAAACACTGCAGCAATTTAAGACAAACTAGCTTGAAAAGACATTGAACAAGCAGAAATATAATGTGAAAAACGATGTCCAGCAACTCACTTGGCAGTTCCAGTGTTGGTGTCATCAACAACTCTCATTGGCCGATTTCTTTGTGGGCGACTTTCAATCTGATTTCATAAAATATACTCTTAATCTTCTTGTTATCACCAGTTATTCAGAAAGACTAGCAAAAGAAAGCTTTTTCCTGGGATACCTTGCTTAAATTTATGTCCCTCATTGCAAATACTGCCAAGGCCTTAAACAGCACCCCAGGACCTTCGTCCAGTGAAAACACGATGCTTGTCTAAAAATAATGAGCAATTGCTTATAGAGAATCTTGTACAATGTGATTATGATACAACAGTCACTGGTCAAAAGGAGCTCTTACCTTAAAGCGCTTATTAGCTTTAGGGATTATTGGATCCCTTGCAAGCATAAGATAACGGCTGATGATTTCAGAATCGTCCTGTACAAGAGACATTAGAAGCAACTCAAAAAAATTAATAATTTACAGTAATATAGAAGCATAATATTTGGCTTCTGTTTGGGCAGTGTGTCCCAAAGAATGACACTGAAATAATTATGCACTTCAACACACAGTTTTCTTGTATTGACTAATATATATTTGACAGATCCCTGTCAATTGGAAGAAATAACACATGGAAAATGCATTGCAGTTGATTGATTCCATGAGACACAGAACTTCACAGTATTTTCTGAACCCATTTTAGAAAATTTTCAACTGCAAAAGAACTTCATGTGCGATCCCGATAAAAGTATATTGATGTGTTTATCCGTAAAAATGAATTCAAGAATGCAAGGGATATCCATAGGTGCCAAGGATTTTGAAATTAGGTAAGGGGGCAGTTGGCAGATATTTGAAAACAGATTTAAGCATCCATCCAGTCATCCACATTATTCTCAGACAAAAGGGAAGCAAATGAGAAAACAAAAGCGAATAAAGAAAGGGTTCAAATAGTTAGATAGCGTCAGTAAGAATGCTCTCGAAGTCTAAAGAACAGGTGAGTTCTCAAATACCAATTTCATGGAAATTTAACGTAGTTCTATCTTGCAGCATCAATATCTGCAGTATATTATATGAGATCTCTTAGATATAAACAATTCTTGAACTTCTACTCAACAGCACAACCTTTAAGTGGATTCATTATTTAACTTAAAGGGTCTGGACTAACTGGATGAAAGGTAGAGATGAGACAATCTGAAAGGTAATCGGTTGAAGAAAAAATTGCCTCTAGGTAACTATTTTATACTAGAAGAAAGAGTACACATAATTATTCACCCTTGATTTTGGGTCAACACTTACTCTGTACCCTTGAATATATTTACTCAGCTATATATCTGTCTTCTACCTAAACTACATTTTCAGCTATAATTGAGGTGGTACATGAACAATGCTACATAGCAAGATATTTTTCATGCTCTGAAACCACCAAAGAATTAAACAGGATCACAACTACATTATAACCATCACTGATAACAATGTACTTTACTAAAGCTAAACTTTTTTTTTGAAAATCTGTGATATAAAAAACATACTTGTTGGTATCAATCAAATAAAGGATAATGAGAAACAAGTAAATCAAGATTCCTTGCAAATGAAAATTATAAGGGGTTTTACCTGGATTTTTTCTGCAAGTACATTAAGCCCATAGAGTTCTGCAGCTCGAATGCTTGCAATGGCACCAGTATCATACAGACCATTTGAAGCTACAATCTAGTCTCATGTGCACATTAAGAGAAAACAAAATTATTCTTAACTAACAAGTTAGAGAAGAGAAACAAAAAAGTCACATAAGATATACATATGGATTACCAGAGCAGCACCAGCTGTATCATCAACATTTTCTCTGGCAACACCTAATTTAGTCAGGAAATTATCACTTAAATCAAGTGCCTGCAGGAAACAAAACTTTCAATTTTTCACAGCTCTAAAGTGACTAGCAGTCTAGCACACATTCAGGTATTCTGAAACACTTGTATATTTTTATTTACTAATAGGGAAGGTGCAAATGCATAAACCATAGATAATCTAAATGTGGGTTCATAACCAATTGGTCTACACTCTACAGTCCACCTCTTCATATCAGTCACTGTTAAGTAAATGAGGCAACGAGAAATCATTGTTACGTTGCTCTATTACTGAACTTTCAAGAGAACGATTCAACCAGTATTACACTTTAAAATTCAATATCACTTTTTAAAACAAGAATAAATCATCTATTTTTTCTTAATTGCATGGAACTAGAGACGACAACAACAAAAGTCTTATCCAATAAGTGAGGTCAGCTTTATGGATCATACGACACCATTCCGATCGGTAAAAAACCAAATAGGACTAGATGCAAAAAAGAAAAAAGTTTCCGACAAAAGGATCGCAATTCTGTGCTACCACATCTAAAAAGAGACAGAAATGAGCAGCATGAAGCCTGACCTGTGAATGACTTAGAACACGTTTTAGGTGCTCTGTTCTGACACCAGGCAGAGCTAGAAGCGAGAGGTTAGTAGCCAACTGCACCTCACCGACAATGTGAAGCCTATGACGGAGAAGTAAATCATAGTTCCGATGAATACTTCCCCCAGATGTATTTTCTATAGGAATGATAACCTTGTCAGCCAGCCATAACTCAACAGCCTGTCAAAGAAAGTTGATGTAAACAAGAAAATGAGGGGGGGGAAAAGCATGTACATCATGATCTAAAGGCTTGAAGCCCCAAAGTCCTTCCATCAGGAAAGCATGTACTATGTTAAATATAAAAATGAAAACAATTTCCAATTAACCTAAATAACATTAAGATGATAGCAAACCTTGAAAGCTTCAACAAAGTCATTGCAAGAAACTGTTTCACAATTAGGGTAAGCTTTGTGTGCAGCTTCCTCGCTATATGATCCTGGTATCCCCTAATTCAGTAATCCAAGCATATAAGGAACCACTGGAATCAAATCAGAGAGTGGAAACATCACACACATTATGATCATACCTTATAAGATATTCGCACTTTAGCACCACTATCAGATGCAGCGACAATATCAGATATGGATAGTGGCTCTACAATTAGTGACAAAAACAGCAGTTGCAAAGTCTGAGATCTGACAGAAAAACTCATGATAAAATACATATAATGGGAGTGCTATGATCAAAACATAATGCAATAAGATGGCAATGAAAACAAAATCAGACCCATAACTACTTAAATGATTACAACAAGTCAGATCATAATAGCATAGCTCTTTGAACCAGGCTTGTTAATAGCGCGCTATAGCGGCGCAATAGCCTATAGCGTAGCACCCTAGGAGTTCACTGCTACTCCACTATTCACCGCTATTTGCGCTATTTGCCGCTATAGCGCCGCAATAGCGCTCGAAATAGCGTTTTTTGGGCTTGCCGCTACACTACGCTATCCGCCATTAACAACCCTGCTTTGAACAAGTTGATAAACTTTTTAACAAGAAGCATATTAAATTCTGAACATTTTTAAGCATTCAAAAAAATGAAAATGATGATAGACATAAGACTAGTTGAATGAGAGACCAAAAAAGAAATTAGCACAAGATCAGTTGTGCTAAAAAGTTATACAAATCAGTAGAATTGATTCTTATCTATTAAAATCAGTAGAATTGATAGTTATAACAATATCCCATCAAGAAGTTCCTTCCTCATATTAGCAATAAGTAGCACAAAATACAAGTCCCCTTATGCTTTTTGAATTCTTTGGGGGTCAATATAGTATTCAAATATTCCATTGATAATGACTGACAGGTGTATTCTCGTACCAGTAATGTCATAGTTTTGCCTGCATTTCAACAGCTAACTTTGGCTTTAGAAACCAATGCAAGACAAAGCAGGAGTCTTTTTTCTTCCAAATCCACTCTTTGGCTTCGTAATGTTAACAAACTTCCTAACTCCAAAGAAGATCACTTGCATAAAAGAAAATAACTCATACCAAAACTCATGTATTCTGTAATCTAGGGTTAGTGTTAATGCTCATAGTTTTTCATCCAGGTCCAGTATACTCCTTGCCATGACCAGTAGTGAAGCTTCTATATGACACAAGCACACTCACTTCCATATGTTAATCATATTCCCTTAAAACTCTACTTAACATGTCATTATCATGACCATCAATTAGCTACTAGCTTACAACTATATTTACTAGTTAAATTTTCTTTTGTTAACTCTTTCCCCTACAAAGCTTAAGACTATGGAAAGGATAACTATCAAACATAAAGCATGAGAATAGCAATTTAGAAGGAGCCTCTCTGAGACAAAACCATGGTAACTTTTTTATATAAATCATTTGAAGAGAAAAAGTTTTTTTGGCTCCCTCAAACTATTTCTTCAACCTCAGCCACTAGCCATGAGTCCATGACTGATAACAAAATATCACAAAGTTACAGTCACATCAAATTCAAGAGCTAGCATGTGCACACAACCATAGTCTAGCAAGCTGTCACAGAAAGTTTCAAGTTAATATATGATTTTTGTTCTTGGTAATTTGTGTTGCTTTGTTCGTTTCAAGTGCTCTTGCATACAAATGAGACCCTAAAAATGTTAACTTTTCAGTCTTCTTTCAATAGTTAATAAAGTGTAACAAAATAGTTGATATAGTACCTTAATGACAAGTGCCACTTATGTTACCTACAAAGATGCCTATATAAGTGCTGGTGTGTATACATCAAGAGATTAATTTGTGCGCACCAACACTTTAAGAAACCAAAGTAGTCCAAGTTGTTGTCCCTTTTCAAGACCAAATTGTATATGAATTCAACAAAGAAAAAAGTACATAGAGCGAGGATTTATTCATTCAGAAATACTACAAAGCAAGGGGGGATGGATTTGTCACCCCACTTTAAAGTGGGGAAATACGAAAATACCCTCTTCTTAAGTACTCCGAAAGTTAAAGTTCAGAAGTACTCCGGAACTTAAAGTTCCGGATGATAGTTCTGGCATTTTTAAGAAAAAACCTAGGATGTCAGATCTAGTACCTGGAGTGCCCCAAAGCAAGCAAGTAAGCAACAAAGTAATACAAATAAAATCCAATATAGATATTCAATGCTCACAAACTTATAATAAGGTTCCTTAAGTTATACTCCTAGTCCTAGTGTCATAATCTTGAAGGAAGTGAAATAGTAGACAAGAGGAAAACCCACTTGGAAGCGAGCTCAAATCTTTATGCAATCCATGGGTGACAGAGACACCACCTCCACCGCCACCACCACCACCACCACCACTTGTTTGACGATGATCAACCACATGCGCCATTATCTTGGGTGCCTTCCATGGATTCTCACCACCAAGGCTTGCTCTATTCAGCTGATTTTCCCAATTCAATGCAAAAACAGAGTGCTTGGTCCTCAAATTGTGACAACCAAGCTGAGAACTTGCGAGTCCAGCTACAACAAGGGGTGTCACTGCCATGGAGATTGAAGTCAATGAATCATTACAGGAATGTGAAGTGCGAGCGAGAAACAGAAAACCAAAACCCAGAGAAAAAAGACAAAAACTTTTGGTTCTGGTGGGGAAGAGTCGTTCAGAATGCATACAAAAAAATGATTTGGGGAATGATCAAAGATGGGATATTCACTTCACATTTAAATAAAATTTGTCTATAAATCAAAGTTTCATATAGTCGCTGCTCCCGGAGTCTTAAGACTAATCTTCTAAAGGCGGCTCGGTGATCGGTAACACTTTCATAACAAATTATTATCCATACACATATATTGGAACTTACTAAATGGTTAAAAATTTAAGTATTGTGTGCTGAGAGTTGTTGGTAAAATTATATAAATATTTTCATCTTTCAGATTTTTGATTCCTTTGATTTTCCATTGCAGGTTTTATGGATTCCCCTGAATGAAAATAGATAAATAAAGGACATGCTTCCTACTCTGTGGATTTCGTGCAAGGAAAAGTCAATTTACTATTCTATGTGTCTACTCTTATTTGGAAAGCCAGGGTCCGTTTGACATGCTGTTTATTTTTCTTTAATTTAATTATTTATATTAATATGCATAATGGGTCCCGTTAATTTATGGGTTTTAATGAGATTATTTTAGTTTAAGTAGTCTTAAGTTCGAGCACATATGAATGCTACGGTCTTTAATATTTGGTCGCAGAAATTTTGTCGCCCATAACGATTATATCCGACTTAAAATTGCGAGAGTAATTCAACCAACCAAAAAATTTATGAATTCCGAAACTTCAAAGATACGAGGAGGATGGAAATCCGTTAAATTATTATTATTGCTATTTATTAATATTCAATTTGTAAATATTTACATTCGTACCTAATTTTTTTATTATAAATTTTACGTCCCTTTTGATATTGTTTTTTCAATGTATTTTCATATCTTTTATTGCATAAACAAATTGACCCATCAACAACCTAGACAAGTTAATTTAAAAAAAAACCTAGACAAGTTATTGTTTTTTTTTTTGAAAGTGACAAGTTATTGTTAACCTACTATTTTTTATTTATTCGAGAACGGGTCATTTTGTGAGAAGCAATACCTTTTAAGAGTAAATTCGGTTCTTGAGAATGCCAGTTTGCAACTATTTTGTAAATACTCCCCCTGTTTCACATATTAAGAAATACAATCAATTTTATTAACTTTTTAAAATATATGATTTGTTTCCCTATTTTACCATTTTCAATGTACTTTTACAGCTTAATATATCAGAGGGCCCCTGAAATTGTAAAGTGAATCAGTTCCAGAGCCTATAAAATTTTCGCATCAAATTGGGTCCCTAAGAAAAAAAAATTAATTCAATTAAGGCAAAATGCTGTCATACCTCAATTTTGTCCCAGTAATCAATTACACGTGGCTTTTATAATTTTTTTTAATTAAAAAATTAAAAAAAATAAATTTTAATTCCAACTCAATTATTTAATCAGAAAAAAAAATTTAAAAACTTAATAAAAACCTAATCTAATAATCCCTTAACTAAACAATCTAATAATCTAAATAATAAACTAATCTAATAATCTAACCTAATCTAATTATAACCAATCCCTAATTAAACCCTTTCATCCCCAAATTGAACCCAAACCCAAACGGCGAGCAGATCTGATTTGAAAATATCTCGCTTTCATTCCCCATATTTTATCTGTGTGATTCGTTTCCCTGCGTTGCGGCTACAACGGCGGTCATGTGGAAGTGTGGGTGGTCGGTGGTTTTTATGGGCGCGGGATCTCCTCCATGCCCAGAAGTTGTTGCATCTCTGATCTCCTCCATATCTCATGTTCCTTTATTTCTGTTTCCCCTTTGTTTCATTTTCACGCTGGCTGAGAAATAGGTTTATGGGTTTGAATGGTGGAAGGGGCTTTTGGGTTCTGTTCTCGGTGAGTGGTTTGAAGGGTTTTTGGTTGAAAGGGTTTCTGGGGGTTTGAAAGGTTTCTAGGTGCTGTTTTAGGTGAGATAGAGAAAGAAAAAGATGACTAAGAAAGTGGAGTGAGATTGAGTGTGTTCTGGTAAATGGTCATGAGTATTTGAAGAAGTTGAAAAACATAAAGATGAAGAACATTCAGGGGGTCATTAAGCATATATTGAATGAATAAGTGTAAAATATAAAATAGGTGATTGCAAATACAAAACCATCTCACCTCCCCAAGCAATCACCTCTGCATCTTTGGAATGTATGGGTCAGGGTGGGGGTTTGCTCAGTTGCTGTTGTGGGATGGGGTTTGCTGTGTGTTGCAGATGATGAGATGGTGCGATGGAGGTGTCAGGAGAGTATGAGTTACAAGGTTAGATTTTAAGTTTACCGTAAATTGGGGTTTGAAGATAATGATGAATAAAATATTTTCAGATACATTATAAAAAATAGATTAGATCAGGTTTTTATTAAGATTAGGAAGTATTAGTGATTAGTTTAGGTTTTGTATTAAGATTATATTAAGTTTTTATTTTTAATTTATGATTTGGAAATAAAAAATGAAGTTTTGAAATTTTTCAATTAAAAAAAATTAAAATGCAACGTGGAAAAGGTGAGTAGGCTAAAATTGAAGCCACATCACCGTCTGGCACCCTTTGTCCTTAATTGGATTAAAAAAAAATTACTGGGACCCAATTTGATGCGAAAATTTTACAGGCCGTGGAACTGATTTTCTTTACAATTTCAGGGGCATTATGATGTATTAAGCCTACTTTTATATCTCCTCATTTATTATTCTCACAGGGACATTATATGTAAAAACATCAATTAATGCTCATTGAAATTCTAAGTGGACAGTTATTGTAAAACAAACTTTTTCTCTCTAAGCAGACAATTATTATGAAACAGAGGAAGTATAAGAAAGAAAATGCAGCTGTAGAAATTAGGTTTAAGATGAATAAGATAGGTCTTAAGGCCGATTTAAACCACCAATAAACAACTTTGATTGTTGGCGGTTTTCCGAATCGAAGCTATGCTTAAGTTTAAGCTTTAAGGGCGGTTGTTGGTAATGCCGGTAGTAAAACGTCATTTATCTTGTTCATAATATATGCTATTGACATGTAAATAGTTGGATTCATGAGTAAACAGAAAACAAAATAAAACAAATAATGAGGCATTTATATATGGCTTAAATACTCTGTAGGTCCCTAAAATTGTACCCCGTATCAAAATAAGTCCCTGAAATTTTTTTTCCAATTCCGGGTCCCTAGAAAAATTTGTTTGATCAAAATAAGTCCCTACGCCGGAGAAGACAGTGGTTGCCTCCTCATTGTTTCCACAAACCATGAAATAACATGTTTAAAACACTCCTAGACCTTCATATATCTGATCTGGGCGAAGAAATCGCAAGAAACAAAGCTAAAACGAAGAAACCGAGAAGCTCCATAAATTCCGGCGAGAAGAAATCAACTTGCGACTGACCTTTTCTCTTCAACTGTGACGACCCATCCCACGAGACCACCACCACTGAGTTCCTGAGGACGAGACGAAGCCGGCCCAACACCCTGGTCGTAGCGCCGCCATGACCGCCGTCGTCAACCACCGTCTTCTCCGGCGTAGGGACTTATTCTGATTAAAAAAACAATTCCAGGGATCCGGAATCGGAAAAAAATTTTTCAAGGACTTATTTTGATACGGGGTACAATTTCAGGGACCCCTAGAGTATTTAAGCCTTTATATATTGAGAAGTTTTAGATGACAATCAGGCTAAAATGTGGATTTGGATCTCCTCATGTTTTAATTATCACATGATCAGGTTATGTGAAGAGATCTGAGCCTTGAATTATACTTTAATGAAATCTTAGTCATTGGTTGATATTTGGAGAGAGAAAATTAAAATTGTGCGGAAAATATCCCTAAAATGTTCTTGGCTTCTTGCAATAACAATCAATGCACATTACCCAACATTCATATTTGTATTTAACCTAATCTTGCAATAATTTGCCCGAAGTTAATTTATTTTAGCAAACAAAAGATTGTGTTACCAAAAGGACTTGAGAGCTCGCTCTCAAGAAGATAGAACAAACATGAATCTTAGCATCAACTAAGAGAATGCTAAACACCCACCAACACTAAAGAAAATCCCCAAAGAAACAAGATAAAACCCCAGACCAAGAACCCAAACACAAGCCTCACGGACGACAAAAAAATCTTTACAAACTCCCAAAACCAAGGATCAAAACCCAAAAGAAAATAGAAAATGAGGTCAAAGGTCAACCAACAAACAACCACACAAGAAATCTAAGGCCATATAACAATCCTTTACGAATCACCGTATAGTTTATGGTGAGAAGGTTTAAGATGCTATGTTAAACCTGTAATGGCTTCCTCATCAAACTCGTCAAAGACAACACCAAGCTGCTTGGCAAGCATCAAGCTCTCATAGCTCTTGTCAAAGCACCAATGATTCCCTGGGCCTCAGGAAGAATCGGAGAAGACTCTTTGGCCGAAGTTAGATCTTGATCCTCTGATTCCCCAACATCCTCTTCGATCAAAGCGACTAGCCCCATCTTCTTCCTACCTCTTCTAATCACTTTCTCAGGATGACCTCTCTTCCTAAACACCACCACCTCTGAAATACCTAACGACGATTTCTCCAAACCACCTCTGCTTCCAAGACCGATGAAGGAACCATAACTTCCATGATAGGATCCTCAGCAGGGGCTAGTCAACACATTATAAGTTAATTTTACGACCCAAACTTATGGATGTAGGATTATAAGTTAATTTTACGACTCAATGACTTCATCCATTTCAAAATATATATTGTTTAAAGTTATGCACACAGTCTAAGAGTTCATTAATTGATGTATAATTAGACTAAAATACCCTTATTTAAGTTGAGGTGTATTGAAGGGAGAGAATGATGATTATTCGTTAAGTAATTGGTGTGAATTATGATAGGTGAAAATATGAAGTGGTTAGTGAGAAATATAATATTAAATGAGGATATAGATGAAAGAAAATGAGATAACATATTTTGGATTTATAAAATGGTGTTTGTTGTGGTACCTTAAGCCAGATTAAGGTGTGGTACAAAAAATGAGTTGGTTCAATAATAAAGACTCATATAACGGTTTAAATTTTGATTTTGTTCTATCGTGGTAATGCAGTGTTTCATTCTTAGGGACGTGAGATTTGCGAGTTCTGTTTTCTGAGTTTTGTTCACCCATCAACCATGGTCATTTACTTGCATCTCCATCACCATCGTTCGTTTCCACCACTCGTCCATTTTTCATTAAAAAATGAATTTCATGAGATAAAGTTGATTGACAAGTAAAGTAAAATCTAAAGATGTAAGTATTTACCTTGAATAATATGATAATAATCTATTGAATTAATTAATCCGAGTACCACACCCAAAAAACTTCAAGATACAACAAAATTTGCCATACCGTATATTTTGAGAAATAGAGAAAAACAAAAACAACATATTAAAACGGGGAGACTAAGGGCTCGTTTGGTGCATTCACTGCATTGTATTAGGCATGATAGTATAAGCTTATACAATACATTATAAGCTTATCCATTGTTTGATGCTGACATTATATTGTATAAGCTTATTCATTGTTTGATGCCGACTTTATATTGTATAAGCTCATCCATCAATCCACTCTTAAATATTAAAATTATGATTATTTAATCCACCATATAGATGATGGGTAAGACACTAAGACATGATAAGATTATGACGTATAAGTTATTTGAAATGATTTAATCCACTGCCAACACCACCTCCACCACTACCACCATCGATGTTGCTGCTACTGCCATCGCCACCACCACCAACTTCACTACCTTCATCACCACCACCCACCGCCCTAAAACACAACCGAAGCCACCACCGCCACCACTACCGCCACCACCTTCACCACCCTCTACCACCGTCATCGCCACTACCACCGCCACCATGCACTACCACTGTCGCCCCCAGCACTATCGCCACAACCACCACCACCACCATCCTCACCGCTGTTGTCGCCACCACCGCCCATTGTCACCTTTACCACCATTGTCACCACCACTAGTGCTACAATCAACTCCACCTTCCTCTCACACTCGCCTCAATCACCCTCCACCACTACCATCGCCACCCCCACCCCCACTACCGCCACCACCACTACCGCCACATCTACCACCCTAGCTTCATCGCCGTCTCCACGGCCACTATCTCTATCACCACCACTACCATCCACTAAACATATGATTGTCGATTTAAACGATATAATAAGTTAGACAGTGCATCACTAATGTTGTACAATATTAAATTTTCATCAGTCTTTATTCTATCAGGCCGAATACAACCAAACCTAACATTATCAGACCTTATACTATACAGTATACCAAATAGGAAAAAAAGTGAAATCATTGAGTGAGAAGAACCACTAACACAAATCAACAATTAATAAATTAAACTATAATGAAAAACACAAACCCTTAACTTTGTCAAACATGAAAGAGATAGCTATTGAGTATTGACCAATCCAGTGGTTTACACATCCAAACAAGCTGCATCCACTACTCAAAATACAAGGATGATTTCACGGAGTTAGGTGGGTAGGTGCCACTGCCACACCACATATTTTGTTATGCTCTGTAAAAAGAATTCTCAGTAAATTGTGGGTCTCCACTCTCAACACTTTGGAAAAATCTACCAAGTGATGTAGTATATTTTTTTTCTAATTAAAATAGACAGACTTTTAAAACATACTATAAAATATTTGTGACCCTCCAACTGAACAAAAAATATCTTCTAACATAAGGTGGGGACTGGGGATTAGTAGTTGAATCTTGAACCTGTGTTTTTATAATATCAGCTCCGGAAAATTTCCCCAATTTAGAGTGGGGAACCATATGAATATTGACATTGAAGTGGGGACTGGGGATGGCTTGTCCATTTTCAATGAAGTGGTATCTTGAATAATGTTGACATTGTTGAGGTTTGGATGAGATGGAGGCAGGGCATTCACACCAACGCCATATGAATATGGCCGCAACGGAGCAACCAGAAGGCACGTTTCGTGACACATAATAATTCACAAACTTTTAGCATGCGTTTTGGCTTTTTTATCATTTTGAAAACATTTTACTTTTTTTTTTTATCTAAACACTTATACTCTTTTCACAATTCTGGTCCCCTATAAAAATCAATTACATTTCACATCCCTGACTAAAGCTTCGGTTGCAGAAATGGTTTTCCGTCCAAACTCCATCCAAAAACTAAGAGAAAGCTGACATAGCACTTTGTAATAATATTTTAATTACAAAAATCAGGTTAAGCTCATTTCAATTTTGGTCTCTCTCCATCAACCACCACTACTCCTCTCCCTTAACCACCACTCTCCTTCCTCTTTCTTCACCCACCACCGCTAATTTCTAGAATCATACCACTAGAGCAAACACTGACCCTCCGTCCCTCACCACAATCTTCGTAACACCATGATAGATTTCTACTATGTGAGCCCTCGCCTCTCTGATTCCCTCTGTATCCGCCCTGAAGCGGAAGCAGTCACGGTCCTCCTCCACTGCCACACCAGCGTCGAAGCGGAATGGGAGTTTGAGGACGCGACTAAAGACGTGACGGAGCCTCCCCAGCTTCTTGTCGACAATTCCCCGCAACGCCTGGGCCTCCGAGAAGACGTGGTTGTCCTCGCCATCAATACTGAATTGGAATGTGATGTTGCGCTTCATGGGCACGGGGTGAACCTTCATGGTGTTGCTCTGAAACGATTGTACCGCCAAGATTAACACTATGATCAGAGTTACCTTCCTAGCCAAAGGGAGAATCATAAAGGAATGATTTTTCTCCTTCTTCTTTGTTCCACTTCCCCTTTCTTATTTGGGTGAATTGAAAATGAAAACCCTAAACCTAATTTTGGGTATGAATTAGGGACCCATGAATGATAGAGTTTTCCTCCCAATTGGAACAAGATATGGTTTTTGCGGATTCCGTTTTCCGTTTTGTCGTAGAGAATTAGACAAGATCGGGAATCGTCGATGAAACTGTGACGAATTGTGCATTGTAGAATGGAGACGGATTGGGAATCAGACCACTAGACCAAACACCTTGTTTCTGGATTTCCAGAATCATACCACTAAACCAAAAAAGTTGGAGTTTTTGTTCTGGAATTTTTTGTTGAAGGAGGATGATTCTGGAAATTAGTGGTGGTGGGTGAAGAAAGAGGAAGGAAATAGATGGTTGAGGGGGGAGGAGTAGTAGTGATTGATGCAGAGGGACAAAAATTGAAATGAGCTAAACTTGATTCAATTAAAATAGTATTACAAAGTGCCACGTCAGCTTTCCGTCAATTTTTTGATGGAATCTGGACGGAAAACCATTTCAACAAACACAGACTTTAGTTAGGGACGCGAAATGCTATTGATTTTTGTTGTAGACTAGAATCATGAAAAGGGTATAAGTGGGGACCAAATGTACAATTAAGCCTATTTAAAAATTTTAAAGACAAAAAATTGATTCTAATGTAATATTAAGTTAAATATGTATTTTTTTCTATATAAAATTGACACATTATAATTTGATATTATTAAAATTGTATTATGTTAAGTGATTTTAATCCTTGAGAGTGCCACGTGAAATGTGTACTTAATAATTATTAAAATAAAATACAATAAAATTTTAGAAAATGGAATTCAAAAATCATTTGCCGGCGAGATGAAAAACATGTTTAACAACCATATAATAAAGGATTGTCTAAATAACACTAAGAGATACACGGACAATTGTTTAAAAGACAATAAGGAAGAATATATAATTTTATTTTTTTGAAATCAGGAAGAATATATAAATGAGTTAAACATGTTTTTTGTCACTTTATAATAGAAGTAAATTAGATTTGGTCCCTCTAAAAAGGATTTCAGTTTTATGTCCCTAACTTTAATGAAATATGTAAATTTAATTTCTACAGGTAATTTTGTACAAGTATTTGTTCATTAGTCGCATTTTAACCGCCACAAGTGAAGTACATTGACTAATTTCAGTTACTTCATTCATGTTGGGAACTAAAAGCTATGAATTTTTTTGGAGTAATCGAATTTGATTCATTTCTATTTTACTGTGATAAAAACATATCAACCCTGTATTTTTTTGTGTATTAATTGCTCTCGTAATTCCGATCGAGCATATGAACCCTATGTAAATTAATACATTAATTTATTAATTTTAGTATTTAAACCCTTTTATAAAGTGATTCATATTTTTTTTTAGATAAGCCAAATTTTATTGAATGAAGTATGAGGGGTACTTCAACCCAATACAGGAAAATAAAACAAAGAGAAAACAACATAAAGCGGCTCAAAGTTCCTAGAGAAAAAGAGAAGAAACCCCCCTCTGACTAGAAGCAAGTCTTTATAAAAGTGCCTCATTAAAACCTGCTAGGAAAACCCTCTTGGGAAAAACCTAGAAGGAAAAAGAGTACACTAACTGGTCTGGTATGGGCTGATCAATATGTATATTACTTAGGCTGACCGAATCATGTATTAAATGGGTCGGGTAACCCATGATCCAGCCGGATCAAAACCCAACTATAAATAAAGAAGGACCGCCCAAGCGGCAGGGATCCTATCATTTTCACGCATTTTACTCACTTTGTTTACTCTCGCTTGCTCTCGATATTGGTTAGCCTTAGTCTGCGGTTCCATACCGGAACATTGGCGCCCACCGTGGGGCCCAAGGATACTTTCCTAGGCTTCGTTTTTCATCGCGATGGTGACTCGATCCGGGGCGAACGGAGAGAGGAATCATGTTCAACAAAATGATGTTCCTCCTGATGTTCTTCAGCGGATCATGGACGATCTCAATGAACTTCGTCAACATAATCAGCAGTTGCAAAATCAACTTACTGATCTTAATCAGACTCAGGGTTTACGAGAGGGCGATCGAAGAATGGCTGAGACGGTGGTGGACTTTCAACCTTTCACAGAGGAAATAGCGAACACTGCCGTCCCAGACAATTTGAAGACGTTGAAGCTTGATTCTTACTATGGCGATTCAGATCCAAAGGACCATTTGGTGTATTTCAACACGAAAATGGTCATTGTAGGCGCATCAGACGCGTTGAAGTGCAAAATGTTACCGTCAACTTTTAAGAAATCGGCGATGATTTGGTTTACAACTCTACCGTCAAGGTCAATCGTCAATTTCACAGAGTTATCTACAAAATTCTTGTCTCAGTTTTCTACCAGTCGTGAACAAAAAGTGACTCCGGCGATATTATTCAACATTCGGCAGGGAGTAAATGAGACTTTGCAATCTTATATGGGGCGTTTCAATCAACTATCTGTTCATTTGGAGGATAAGATGCCAGAAATTTGCATTGCAACCTTTGAATTGGGTTTGAGGTCGGGCGGTCTAAACAGTAATTTAAGCAGGAAACCGGTAGAAACAATGGTGCACCTACGCGAAAGGGTTCAAGGATGATATGTAAATAAGTAACACAAGAAAGGGGGGGTTTGAATTGTGTTCTAAAAAATTACTTGTTAAAACTTTAGTTTATGAAAAGAAGATAAGTTCTTAAGAAAATTGTTCTGGTGACTTTTCAAAAACTGTTTAGTGCAGCGGAAGTAAGTAAATAAAGCAGAACGATCAGCACACAGGAATTTATACTGGTTCACCCTAAACGATTGGGCTACGTCCAGTACTTGGCCACCACCAAGATTTTCACTAGCAAGTATCAAGGACTTCTCCAATACAAGTATTAGACAGGACTTCTCCAAGTATTATCACGGACTTCTCCAAGTATTGTACAGGACTCCTCCTAGTATTATCACGGACTTCTCCTAGTATTGTACAGGACTCCTCCTACAATCAACAAGATTGTTTGGCTCTACAAGAAATCTCTTCTCAAAAGAGTTGGTGTAGACAATTTATGGCACTGGAACTCTCAAGTGTTTTGGGTTCTGAAAGGACGTTGGAACACACAAGAGTTCAGAATCTAAGAGAGAAGTAAGAGAAGAGGTTTGACTCTTTTAAGGTTTGGTATTCTCTCTTGATTTAGCAGAGGTATGAGATCGGATTTGACTCTTAGGAAATCTGCTGTGAGCTTTTAATGCTTTGAAGAATGTTTTGATTAATTGCTCTGAGTTCTTTCTTTTCTTGCAATAAATTTTTCTCTTCTTTTCTTCTTCAATCTTCAGATGTCCTTTATATATGATCTTGCTAGTTGTGTAGCCGTTGAGACACAAAATCTGGCCGTTGTTTGTAGCCGTTGTGAGTGTCATCTAACCATTGATTCAAATCTCCGGTTGGTAGCTTCATTAAATGCATGCTGCTGTTCAAAACTATCCTTTAGCCAAAAAGGTGTACTTTGTCAGCTAGTAGGTGGTGATAGCTTTGGGCTACTTTGCAGAAGAGAGACATTTTGGAAAAGTGATGTTGACGTGTTGTCCTTTTTCCTCTTCATTGGTCATCGAGACTTCTCTCTTCAAAGATAAATCAGTTTGCACGTGACCAGATTAGTTTCCTTCTGACTAAAGCATGGGGCAAATAGTTGAGATACAATTTTGACTTTCCCGCTCAAAGACTTCTTCTGAAATTCTGAGGTATGACGTGGCATAAAACGATACAGAACAAGTGTCTTCCTTGTTTACTGGACGATGCGGTCATATCTTGCGTAAACTTCTTTTTCCTTATAAGGCTTAGACATATTCGTTGAAGCATGCGACCTTATAATATATATTTCCTGAAAAATGTCATTAACATCTGGAATTAGATTTTAGTATAGAAAGGTATTTATAAAAATTGTTAGGATCAAAATAAGATTGAAACACGTTGTAACACGTTTGAACTTAACAATCTCCCCCTTTTTGATAATGACAATTTTTATTGAAAAGGATAATGATCAAGAGTAAAAAGAATTTATGCTCCCCCTAAATTGGGTAATATAAAAGTTTAAAAAAAAACTTATTCAAATCATATTACTCCCCCTGAGTTGTATAAAACTTTGGTGTTAGGTTAAGGAAACAACCTTGAACTTGATCTTAAACTTTTCTATAATTCTTAAATTCCTATTTTCTCCCCCTTTGGCATTATTAAAAAGAAAGGGAAAAGAATGTAGTAGAGAGGTATAATATGCATAGTAAACATGGCAAACGTTAGTTATAAAACGATAAGCATGATGGAACGATAAAATATGCATAATCAGTGAACAATTGTCTGAAAACATAAAAGTAAATGCGAATTGTTCAGGATAGAGAGTTGGCCATTAGCCAAAGCGTGTCAGCAGCTGATCGATTTTCTGAGCAAGAGTCATGAACTGCTGGTTGATGTGGTCACGGTGGTCTTCAAAGTCTTCTCTGGTGACAAATTGAGTCGCCAAGACTTGAGCACTTGAGCTTCCACCTTCAGTCTTGAAATCAGCTTGAAGTCCCTCAGATTCATCTTCTTCTTTTCCATCAGCAGAACTGTTCAGTTGTGACTCTGTATCATCTGCTTCTTCAAGCACCTTCTCCTTTCCTTTGTCAGTGTTGGCTTTCTCAGAATGAGAAACAACTTCAGGAATGTGAGTGGGTAGGAGTACAAACACCCAAGTTCCAAATTTCAGTGAGAGCGCGGAGGTCCGATTCATGAGAGAATATGGCAGAGTACCAACATATCCCTCAGAGACACTCAATTTCCAGAACTCTGGATCAGGAACTTTGCAAGCGTGAAGTTGGAACAAGTAGTTGTCACCCTCTTGTCGTTTCCATGTGGCGGTGAGCTGATTGCTTGAAGACTTGTCAATCTTTCTTGCCAGAAGGTTCAGGTAGCTTTTGAACGATCCCTTGGTAGTCCTCAAGGTGCGTCTGCGTTGGATAGCAGAGGACACTTGCGTCTGAAGGCACCTCTTTCTTGCTTGAGAAAAATAGAGAACAGTACCGGATCTGCTTGCCTTCTTAGTGCTTGCTTCCGTGAACGGTTTGAGAGTAGAAGTCATATGCTTATCAGCAATCAATGACTTAGGCAAAGATTGAGCAAGTTGGAATGCAGAGGCATTCTCTTGTGCAACGACAGTTTGGTCAGTGATGAAAGCAGTGTTCATGGTAGAGTTTGGTTGAGATGTGAGTGGTTCATTTGTTGTTTCAGTCAAGGGTTCATTGAGGTTTGTGTTTGGTGGGAGTTTTGGCAATGGTTCAGTGTGGTGTTGTGAGTGTGTTGGAGAGGAGTGTGGTGTTTGAGTATTGTCAACAAACAGTGAATCCAGAAATTCTTTGTTGGACATTTCAGAAGGAATTTCTTGATAAGGTAAGAGATAGTTTGCTAACCTTGTGTGAAGGACAAAGTCCTCATCAAGGAAGGGCTCCTCAGGTTCAGCAGAGAGAATCTTCCTTTTCTGATATGCAGGTTGTGGTTCAACAGTAACATGAGATTCTTCAAATTGCTTCCTCAATCTCTTTAGCTTTTTGGGTTCAGCATTCTTGACAGTCGGAGAACCTTTTCCTGATCTGGTTCTTGAAGCGATGGGGTTGGATTGAGACTGCAATGGTTCACCACTCTTCACAATCTTGATTCGAACAGACTGTTCTTCCTCGACCTCAGGGAACGGTGCAATGCGGAGAGCTGCAGGAACAGTTCTCTTGGACGGTTCCTTCTTTGACACATCGGACAGTTCTGTCAGATTTTTCTTCCTTGTCTGGACAGTCTGTTCATCAGATACCTTTTCTTTTCCTCTGGTGTTTTTCCTTGTTCTGGGCAAGTATTCTTCAGGAACATCAGAGGCATCAAAGGGAATGTGCATTTTGCTCACATCTCCCAGTCTGATCGGTGAAGGAAAGATCACATCTTCATTCAAGCGATCCTCTGATTCCAGAAACTCTTTGATAACACCTTTCTTTTCGAGAATAACGGTCAGCAGCGAGCCAAAAGGAAGGTATCCTTGGCTTTTCTCCAGATAGTTGATCAAGTAGTTCCACATCAAGTGTGCAGGGTTAATTTTCACTCTTTTCAAGATCTTGTACAATGCGTACCTTGCATGCGCATTTACATAATTTCTTGCACCATCCTTTGGTAAGACAACCTTGCTAATCACAGCATTGTTGAACTTGACATCATCAATGAGATTGCCCACTTCCACAGTCAGTGGTTCCTCTTGGTTCTTCCAAATGCACTTCCAGTCATCAACTTTCGCAAACCAATTTGGGGAATATTTTTCACCAACTTCCAACTTCACATTCAGTGCTTCAGCCATGTCGTTGAGAGTCACTAAGATGATCTTGTCATTTACTTTGGACTTAATGACTTGTCTGTGATTTATCACAACGGCACAGTCATAAAATTCCTTTACCAAAGGCACATACACTTCGCGCTGAGCCATGGTGTACACGGTCTCCCAGTCCTGATGAAGTAAGTCTGCAAGCCCAGCCATCTTCACGAAGGCAAACACCTTCAGATCAAAGTACCTTGGGGACACAAGAGAGTTGTCACCCAGTTTCTCAGTTTTCACGGCTCCAACCTCCTTGAGTTGAACAGAGCGTTGGCGGTTGATCCTCTCTGATCTCCTCTGGATGATCTCCATTTCTTCAGCAGAGTAAGGTGTTTTACCACCTTTCTTGGATTGGGCCTTAGATTTGGAAGGGGCTTTGGAAGAGGTAGCAAGAACTCCGGCCATTTGGGAATGAGAGGAAGTTTCAGAGAAGGCTTAGGGTTTCTTTACTTGGAAGAGAGAGAGAGTAAGTGTCAAATGAAGTGAGGTGAAAGAGAGAGAAGGAAATCTTTTGGATATATTTGATTTGGAATAAGGAATGGCAGTTTTGGGTGGTGTGCAGATGGCGGTTTTCTTTTCATGAGAGAGAAACTATTAAACAATTGAGCAGTTGAGACCACGCGCGTTAAAAGTAAGAGAGATAACTGCTTCGCATTTAATGTGATGGGACCTTTCAAAGTTCACTGTTGTAGCACGTGCAAGAGTAATGATGCATTGAACTAAACAATGTCTTTGCCAGCTGTTAACCAAACGATATAGATTTCCTGAGAGCAACTTCATTGAACGGAGAGTTGTTGAACGATTTGATCTACTGGTTGAACAGTGAGGAGACAGAACAGTGCGGATGTTCTTCGAAGAACGAAACCTGCAAAATAGAAACCTTTGTTTCCATACCTTTTATTGAGCAGAGAGCATATTTATCCTTGTTCTTAGATCTGAGAATCTGCCTTCTAAAAGAGGTTTCGTGAGTATGTCAGCAAGTTGATCTTCTGTGTGTATATGAGATATATCAATGTTTCCCTTTGCCACAAGGTCTCTAATGAAATGATGTTTGATCTCAATGTGCTTTGTTCTTGAATGCTGAACTGGATTCTTGGCAATATTGATGGCACTTGTGTTATCACATAAAAGAGGTATCCTGTTTTCATGAATGTTGTAATCCTCAAGTTGATGCTTTATCCATAGGAGTTGTGTACAACAAGAACTTGCTGCCACATATTCAGCTTCAGCAGTGGATAAGGAAATAGTGCTTTGACGTTTACTTGTCCAGGATACTAAACAGTTTCCCAGAAAGTGACATCCTCCACTAGTGCTTTTCCGTTCAACTCGATCACCAGCATAATCCGCATCACAAAATCCTTTCAACCTGAAATCTTCACCTTTCTCATATAATAGACCAAGATTAGCAGTACCAATTAAATATCTAAAGATTCGCTTAACAGCACTAAGATGAGATTGCTGTGGGTTTACCTGAAACCTTGCATATAGACAAACACTAAACATTATGTCTGGTCTGCTGGACGTTAAATAAAGAAGTGAACCAATCATCCCTCTGTACGATGTTGGATCAACTGGTGAGCTTTCATCACTTTTGTCCAGAACAGTGTTGGGATACATAGGAGTACTCATCTCATTTGACTTGTGCATGTTGTATTTCTTGAGCATATCCTTTATGTACTTGGACTGATGTATGAAGATCTTGTCTTTCTCTTGCTTGATTTGAAGTCCCAGAAAGAATTTCAGTTCTCCCATCATACTCATTTCAAATTCACTTTGCATGAGAGTAGAAAATTCTTTACACAGTTTATCGCTAGTTGCACCGAAGATGATATCATCAACATACAATTGTACAAGGATGTAGTCGTCCTTCAATTGCTTCCTGAAGAGGGTGTTGTCAATCTTTCCTCTTGAAAAACCATTCTTCATGAGAAAGTTGCTTAGTCGATCATACCAAGCCCTTGGGGCTTGTTTTAAACCGTACAGAGCTTTCTTCAACCTGTACACGTAGTCTGGAGTGGATGGTTCTTCAAAGCCTGGAGGTTGCTTCACATAGACTTCCTCTTCAATTACTCCGTTCAGAAAGGCGCTTTTGACATCCATTTGATATAGCTTGATGGAATGTTGACATGCAAAAGCTAGGAGTATCCTTATTGCTTCAATTCTTGCAACTGGTGCGAACGTTTCAGTGTAGTCAATTCCTTCTTGTTGGTTGTAACCTTGTGCTACTAGTCTCGCTTTGTTTCTAGTGACTTTCCCATTTTCATCCATCTTGTTTCTGAAGACCCATTTAGTACCAATAATAGATTTTCCAGTTGGTCTTGGAACTAGGGTCCATACTTGACTTCTTTTAAATTGATTTAGTTCTTCTTGCATAGCCAGAATCCATCCTTCATCTTGTAGAGCCTCTTCAACGTTCTTTGGTTCAATCTCTGAGATGAATGCGCTGTTTGATTCTTCTCTGAATGCTGATCTGGTCTTTACTCTTTCTGATACACTTCCAATGATTTGCTCTGGTGGATGATCACTTCTGTACTTCCACTCCTTTGGAAGTGAGATTCCGCTTGAAGTCATGACTTGGTCAGACTGTTCAGGAATAGTACCAAGAGGTGACGGAGATTGATCTTCATGAACTGATTCTGATGGTTGAGCTCTTGTTGTGTCGTCATCTGCTTCATCATGATCTGATAGGTCTAGATTGAGAAAATCTCTTTCTAAACGGTCAACGGCCTTGATTGAACTATCATCGAACTTGACATTGATAGATTCTTCAACAACTTTTGTTCTTGAGTTGTAAACTCTATAGGCTTTGGAGTGAGAAGAATATCCAAGGAGAATTCCTTGATCAGACTTATTGTCAAATTTTCCGATGTTGTCCTTGGTGTTGAGAATGTAACACTTGCATCCAAATGGATGAAAGTACGATACAGTTGGCTTTCTATCTTTCCATAGTTCATATGGAGTCTTTTTCAACATGGGTCGCATAGATATTCTATTCTGAATGTAGCATGCAGTTTCAATAGCTTCAGCCCAGAAATACTTTGGTAGGGAGGTTTCACTGAGCATTGTCCTTGCCATTTCTTGAAGTGATCTGTTCTTCCGTTCAGCTACACCGTTTTGCTGTGGTGTCCTTGGAGCTGAGAACTGATGGCTGATACCTTCTTGTGCACAGAATTTTTCAAAATCTTCATTCACAAACTCTCCTCCTCTGTCACTGCGAATGGCTGTGATGCAGTAGCCCTTTTCATTTTGAACTCTTTTGCTGAAGATCTTGAATGCTTGGAATGTTTCATCCTTGCTTCTTAGGAAGTAGACCCAACAGAATCTTGTGTAGTCATCGATAATGACAAAACAAAATCTTTTTCCAGAAACACTAGCTACCCTAGTGGGACCAAACAAATCCATATGCAAAAGGTCCAGAGGTTTGCTAGTACTGACAAAGTTTTTAGCACGACAGGAGGTACGATGCTGTTTGCTTTGAGTACATGCAGAACATGTAGCATCAGATTTAATAGATAGTTTTGGCAAACCACGTACTAAGTCATTACTTATGATTTTAGTAATGGTCCTTAAGGATGCATGCCCTAGCTTCCTATGCCAAAGCCATGTATTATCCTCTGATGATACTAGACAAGTTACATTTTGATTTGCTAGGTTTTCCAAGTTCGTCTTATATAGATTCCCTTGTCTCTGAGCTTCAAAGATGATTTTGTCATCGGAATCAGTAACACTACACTTCACTTTATTAAAGGAAACAGTGAATCCACTATCACATAATTGACTTATGCTAAGTAGATTATGTTTTAACCCTTCAACTAATAAGACATTATTAATTACTGGAAGAGGTTCCTTACCAACAGTACCTTCTCCAACAATGAATCCTTTTTTATTTCCACCAAAGGTTACAAATCCACCATCAGATCTAACTTGAATCTTGGGGAACATAGACTTTTCTCCCGTCATATGACGCGAGCATCCACTGTCCAGGTACCATTGTTGGCGTTTCCTTCGTTCTGTTAAGTAAATCTCATCATCTTCATCATCATCTGATCCATCTACTGAAGCCATGAGAGCGAATAGAGATTCTTCATCTTCTTCTTCCTCGTCATCTTCAGAGTTGTTTTCAGAATCATCCCAGCCAGTTACTAGAGCATTCTTCTTCTTGTAGAATGGTTTCCTGACAGGCTTTTTAGCTAGTCTAGGACAGTCTGGTTTGATGTGACCTGGCTTTTTGCATTCGAAACATGTAATGTTGCTTTTGTCTGCAGTTGAGGTGCTTTCACCTTTGTGTGGAAAGGATTTCTTTTTCTGACTTGCTTCTCTTTTGTTGTCCTTCTTCAGGCCTTTTCCTCTTTGTTGTTTGATCCACATCTTTTTGAACTTTCTGTTGAACAGTGCTTGCTCATCATCGGACAGTTCTTCTGAGGAATCTTCTTCATCAGACATTTCTGTCGTCTGACTGTTTTTGGAGATGTTAGCTTTGAAGGCGATGCTTTTCTGCTTCTTTAGGCTTTCATCTTGAGAAAGTTCAATCTCATGAACCTTCAGAGATCCCAGGAGATCTTCAAGTTTTAGTGTGCTAAGATCTCTTGCTTCTTGGATAGAAGTAACTTTGGGTCTCCATCTTTTAGGAAGGCACTTCAGTATTTTTGTGATTTGATCAATGTGTGCGTATGTGCGATCGAGATTTCGAAGACCACTGATAATGGTTTGAAATCTTGCGAACATTTCATCAATGGTTTCATTTTCCTTCATTTTGAAGGTTTCATATTCAGCCACTAGTAAACTTACTTTGGCTTGACGAACATTTGCTGTACCTTCATAGGCAAGCCCTAGAGCTTCCCATACTTCTTTGGCAGTTGCGAGTCCATCAACTTTGTCCAACTGAGCTTTGCTTAAGGCACATAAGAGAAATAGTTTTGCCTTTGAATTGAGTTGATAGTCTTTGCGTTGAGCTTCTGTCAGCTGATCTTTCTTGATGGGTTCACCAGCGTCATCTTTATAGACGATGTTGCCATTTTCAATGATATCCCACAACTTGTAGTTTGAGGATTCTATGAAAAGTTGCATGTGCGTCTTCCAGTAGGGATATTCGGTTCCATCAAAGAAAGGAGGCTTGTTGGTGGATGAGCCCGTAGCGATAGCTTGATCTTCTGCCATGGATCTTTACTCTACACCTGTTAAGATGTTAGTTCTAGAGCCTAAGCTCTGATGCCAATTGATATGTAAATAAGTAACACAAGAAAGGGGGGGTTTGAATTGTGTTCTAAAAAATTACTTGTTAAAACTTTAGTTTATGAAAAGAAGATAAGTTCTTAAGAAAATTGTTCTGGTGACTTTTCAAAAACTGTTTAGTGCAGCGGAAGTAAGTAAATAAAGCAGAACGATCAGCACACAGGAATTTATACTGGTTCACCCTAAACGATTGGGCTACGTCCAGTACTTGGCCACCACCAAGATTTTCACTAGCAAGTATCAAGGACTTCTCCAATACAAGTATTAGACAGGACTTCTCCAAGTATTATCACGGACTTCTCCAAGTATTGTATAGGACTCCTCCTAGTATTATCACGGACTTCTCCAAGTATTGTACAGGACTCCTCCTACAATCAACAAGATTGTTTGGCTCTACAAGAAATCTCTTCTCAAAAGAGTTGGTGTAGACAATTTATGGCACTGGAACTCTCAAGTGTTTTGGGTTCTGAAAGGACGTTGGAACACACAAGAGTTCAGAATCTAAGAGAGAAGTAAGAGAAGAGGTTTGACTCTTTTAAGGTTTGGTATTCTCTCTTGATTTAGCAGAGGTATGAGATCGGATTTGACTCTTAGGAAATCTGCTGTGAGCTTTTAATGCTTTGAAGAATGTTTTGATTAATTGCTCTGAGTTCTTTCTTTTCTTGCAATAAATTTTTCTCTTCTTTTCTTCTTCAATCTTCAGATGTCCTTTATATATGATCTTGCTAGTTGTGTAGCCGTTGAGACACAAAATCTGGCCGTTGTTTGTAGCCGTTGTGAGTGTCATCTAACCATTGATTCAAATCTCCGGTTGGTAGCTTCATTAAATGCATGCTGCTGTTCAAAACTATCCTTTAGCCAAAAAGGTTTACTTTGTCAGCTAGTAGGTGGTGATAGCTTTGGGCTACTTTGCAGAAGAGAGACATTTTGGAAAAGTGATGTTGACGTGTTGTCCTTTTTCCTCTTCATTGGTCATCGAGACTTCTCTCTTCAAAGATAAATCAGTTTGCACGTGACCAGATTAGTTTCCTTCTGACTAAAGCATGGGGCAAATAGTTGAGATACAATTTTGACTTTCCCGCTCAAAGACTTCTTCTGAAATTCTGAGGTATGACGTGGCATAAAACGATACAGAACAAGTGTCTTCCTTGTTTACTGGACGATGCGGTCATATCTTGCGTAAACTTCTTTTTCCTTATAAGGCTTAGACATATTCGTTGAAGCATGCGACCTTATAATATATATTTCCTGAAAAATGTCATTAACATCTGGAATTAGATTTTAGTATAGAAAGGTATTTATAAAAATTGTTAGGATCAAAATAAGATTGAAACACGTTGTAACACGTTTGAACTTAACAAAGGATACATTAGGGAGGAGCAAAGTGATCAAATCAAGAATAACCGCCCAAATGCGGTGGTAACTGGACAGAAACAGCAGTTCGAGGCGAGAAAAGGAGCGGTTACAGATCAATATTCGAAGGGATGGACTGAACGTGGCAACGCAGGGTATAATAATCGTAACCGTTATGACGGCCGATTTGATAACCGTTCTAATTTCAAAAATCGTGCTCAACCGTATGGAGTGCGTGGGCCAGGACATTCGATGACGTGGACTCGGAACCAAAATGACCGTGCAGTTCCTTTGGCGGTTAATTTGACTGAAGCTTTGCACACGTGTTTGGAGGCGAATGTTATTCGTTTTCCACGGCAGCCAAAACCGTCAACGGGTTACGTGGATAAGAAGAAGTGGTGCGAGTATCATAGGATTTCAGGGCATAATACTGATGACTGTTTTACTTTGAAGAAGGAGATTGATAAATTGATAAAGGCTGCACTACAGCATTTTTCACTTTAGGCCACGCTAATTTCTTCGACGGAGAAAAAACCGTGGCTGAATTAGAGTATATGCCACGGTTCAAAAGTTGTGAACACATGATGACCACGATTGAAGAAAACCGTGGCATCTACGTTTTCTACCACGCTTCCATAATTGTGGACGGTTCATGGCTACAACTTTCCAACCGTGGCAACCTAATCCCACAAATATAACCGTGGCATAAAAATGTCCTAACACTAAAAAATTCCCTTCCGCCAAAATTTTGTGAACCCCGCGTGTGTTTAGAGTTTTGGCACAACTAAATGATTAATTTTCATTAAAAAAACCTTAAAACTAATTAAAAAATAGAAACCCCCAAACCTCTAACACTACTACACAGTACGTACTATCAGAGAAAGGATTTTGAACCCTAACTTTCTCCTTGGCTGAACATCGTAACCCTCCTCCTCCCGCTGGCACTGTTCATCTCGGCGACCTCCTCTCTCCGCCGGCGACGGCTTGTAGGACCCTCCTCTCTACGCTGCTTAGGTATGTTATTCATATATATATTTGCTTGTTCCTATCATATCAAATTTGTGTTCTTGGCCCTTCTTGTTTCATGTGTTATACTATTATGCGACCCTCCTCTCTACGTTGATTACCCATTGGTGCTATCCCTCTGTAGTTGGTTTTCGGTTCTCTTTGGTTCTGTCTTTCTCTGTTTCTGTTCTGTTTCTTCTTTGTTCCTCTCTTTTCCTTTCTATCTTGTTTTGTCTTGTTCTCTTGTGAAAAGTTGAAATTTTACTCAAGGAAAATTGATTTTTGAAAGGAAAAACTTTGATCCATGATATCTTGGACTAGATCAATTTTGTCTGTAACTTGTTTTTGAAAGAAAAGTGGTCCTTAACCAATATAATTGTGTGGCCGACTGACTGATCTTCTCTTTTTTGTATGCATATGAAATTCCAATTGTTACTTCAGAACTTTGAGCAGAGGTATCCACATCTTTTTCAACCACTGACCGAGAGCAAGGAGCAAGAAGATTAAGAGAAGGGAACCAGTAGCAAATCGCAAAAATCAGTTTTCTTCAACTGGTACTTCTCTCTTTGTTTATTTCAATCATTAATTGTCTTTTTGCACTTGCTTTCTTATTTATCTGTCAGAATGTGATATGCAAAAATGAGATGAATTCTATGTTGAGTTTAAATGTTTATAGTAGTGCTGTTCCGTGGGGTGCTGTTGTGACTGTCTTGCTGTCCTTTACTTTATGTGCGCTGGGGGTATCCTTGCTTCTGAGATTGGACTTGGCAATTCTCAATTTGGTTGGCTTGCTCCCCTTGGATTTGCATTCGTGGACAGTAGCTACAGGACATATTTGTATATCAGCAGATTGCTAGGAATTGAACTATTATGTATTGCTAAACCATTTATTATATCTGTGTACATGGGATTTTTAGAACCCTTATTGCTAAACCATTTACTATATTCTTTTTGGCCTTTCAAAAACAATAGTTGCTACCTTTGTGCTACCTTATGCTTGTACTCTTATCTTTCTTTTTCCTGTTTCTGTGTTGAACATGCTCACTTGGGAGGGTCTTTGGTTCCAAGAGTTATTCTATCTATATATATATTTCAACTTTCACAAAAAAATGTTTATAGTATCTTATTCTCATTTTGAAAAAAGATACATTTATCTGTCAGAATGTTTATAGTCCCCAACTGTGATTGTATTATTTTTCTAATATTCATTCCTATTAAGCTATGTTGCTCATGACATGGAACATGCTTGATGAACCAAAATGGACCAGGCCCAGGATGATACCCTTGTGCGAGAGGAAGCTGATTTGCTTTTTTGCTCTCTTTTTATGTGATTTCTCCTTGTGCTTTTTATGTTTGGAAGTGAGCTCACTTTTTCATCAGTTATGTGGCTATAGTGATATATATTTGACTTATATTATATGTGAGTTTTAAACTGGTTTCTAATTTTTATTTTCAGGAAGGTTTAGTTTGGGAGTACAAGGGAGATCAAACAATATTAAGTTTAATTACTCCAACAAATCTTGAGGGGTAAGTTACTCTACTACTTGATTTTGTTTATGCTTAAGTTTGGAACATGACATGGGGTTACATATGCTTTGATCAATATTTGATTGCTTTCGAATTCAAAAGTTGAATTTTATTTAGTGATAGGATGTTAGTCATGCCACTTTTTATATATTATTTAATTTATTTCATTAGATTAAAAAATGAAGGACAAAGAGTGGACCAAACTTCCAAGGTTTTGTCCAGAGTATATCATGGGCGTTCGTCGATTTTTAGACTTTGTCTACACTAAAGGAAGACCTCAAGGAGATGAGATTTTATGTCCTTGTGCCAAGTGTAGAAATCATTGTTGGACAAAAAGAAATGTGATATTGGATCATTTGGTAGCTAACGGCTTTCTAAAGGGATATGATGTTTGGGTCCACCATGGGGAGCAAATAGAAAGGCCAATGGAAGTTGATGATATTATTGCAGATCAAGAATTAGCAGAATGGGGAGAATTAGCCAAATAAATGCTGCAAATAGAGCAAAGCAAAAGAATATGCATCGTACAGGACCAGTAAATTTTGCTAGGATTCGAGCACAATTGGTAGATTATTTACACATGTTTATGTGTACTATTGTTTATTTTCAGTTTCACAAGCTATAAATGTATCTTAGTGTTTGATATCTAATTATTGTAGCGTGCAAAAAAGGAAAATGAAGATGATGTTAGCCAAGCTGAAATGTTCATTATGACCCGTCAAAGCCGAAAAGGAAAACAAGTGGATGAGGAAACACAAACTGCAATTGTATGTTTTGGGGTGTTAAAATATGTTATGCAAGACTTTGATTTAATTTTTGACATTTCTCTGTTAATTGGGCTAAGCTTCATCTTGAGTTTGACATTTATTTCTTTTAATTAGGCTATTCTTCAAGATTCCATTCAGAACTCAAATGAATCTGAGACGTTTAAGTCTTTGTTTGGGAAGGAAAAATCTGGTCGAGTTCGCTGCTACGGAAGAACATTAACACCATCCATGATGAAAAAGAATGAAGAAATTTATGCAATTAAGAAGCAGCATAAAGATGAAGTGAGTGGTATGAAGAGACAAATGGATGGATTGACATTACTTGTAAGGAGCATGTTGAAGCTACAACACCCAGATTTAGATGAAGAAGAGATCTCTAATATGATGGAAGCTGCTCTAGGCAATGAAAATAGTGTAGCTTCGCATTCATCTGCATCCACCTATGTTCCCCCTCATGAAAAGGTATACTTGTTTAATTTGCTATAATTTCTGTTGTTGTTTGCAACGGAACTTTGTTGTGCTTGCTTATTAAGCTTTACTTAAGTGTACCATGTTGCAACCCTGCTGTGTTTTGCTCTCTATGCTTGGCTACCTTGTGACTCTCTTTAGAAAATCAGGTCTGTGTTGTAATGTGTTAAATGCTGTTGTTTGGTTCAAGACTGTTTTGTTGTCGCTGCTTCTTTTTTACTGGTTTCTCTGATCTTAGCTTAAGCTCTCGATGCAGTTTGCTGGTATTTTGCTGGTTTTTCTCTGCATTTGTTGGGTTGTCTCATCATGTTGCAAAGGGCTGCCTATATAGTTGTTTCTTTAATTTTGTATGTGTTTCTTTGCCTTCATGCTTTTCTTTTTTCTTTCTTGTATTGTGTTTCATATTAGCAGAATGTGGAGAATGATGATTTTCATGAAGGAGATGGAGATGAAGATAGAGAAGGAGAAGGAGAAGGAGAAAGAGAAGAAGAAGGAGAAGGAGAAGGAGAAGGAGAAGAAGATTGATTGCTTTTGGAAGAAATAATAATATTTTGTTATTTTGAAAGGTTGTTTGGAACTTAGGATGACATCTTGGGATTTTATTTTGTTGCTGTTTATGTTGAATTGAACATTGGCATGAATTGACTAGAAGCTGTCAAGTTGGACAGGATTAGGCATTGCCATTTTTTGGTAGTAGTTTTATAATTTTCTCTTAGTGTTCTAAATACAATATTCATGTTAATTAAGATTTGGTTTTTGTTTCATTTGAATTAATCAACTTGAAAAAAAGTTGATTGTAGTTATTTTAATTGATGTGTGCATTTGTTATTGTTATAATACTTTATTAAAATAATTATGGAAGCAAACAGATGGTTCCAAAAATGTGGTATAGGTGCAAAAAAGTGGCTAAAAAAACATGACAACATTTAATAACCGTGGCATAAAATAAACCGTGGTTTTAAGCTTCCGGAACAACCGTGGCTATAGCTATTGGCCACGGTTAAGAACGAGTGGTGTTAATATAACCGTGGTTCTAGATTTTATGAAAACCCGTGGCAGAAAGATATAAGTCGCGGTTACAAATGGGTGGAGAGAACATAACCGTGGCATTAGGGTTTATGAAAATCCGTGGCAGAACTATATAGGCCGCGGTTACAAATGGGTGGTGAGAACATAACCGTGGCATTCGAATAGTGTGTAAACCGCGGCTAACATGTCTAATACTACGGTTTATGACACGCGGTATTACATAATCCGTGGCCTTCCATTTTTTAATTAACCGTGGATTAAACTTGGCAGAACCGTGGCACATGAACTTGGCCACGGCCGCATACACTGCGACAAGGAAACCATGGCAGAACCGTGGCCTAAGCTTTTCGCCACGGTTTTTTCGCATTACCCCGCGGTTTTCTGTCCACGGTGGAAGGCCAAAAATGCTGTAGTGCTGGGTATATGAAGCAGCTTGAGGGGCGAAGCAATTCAGATGAAGCAGGAACTTCAACAAGACGAACCGAAGATGGAAAAGAGATTGAGGGCGATGGTCAAGATAGGCAGTCAGATGGAAAAGCAAAGGGGCAAATTCATTCTATTTTTGGTGGATTTCGTGGCGGAGGAATAACTAATTCAGCTCGTAAGAGGTACGTTCACTCCATTAATGCTGTTTACTCTAACGATTGGGGAAGTTGGGCAACCAATCAACCCGATATAACGTTTACTGTGCGAGATTTTGAGGGAGGGTACTTTTGGATCAAGGAAGCTCGACGGATTTGATTTATGGTGACGCTTTTGAAAAATTGGGGCTAAATGAATCTGATTTGTTGCCTTATGATGGTTCTTTAGTGGGTTTTTCTGGAGAAAAAGTATTTGTTCGAGGATATGTGGAATTGAAGACTGTCTTTGGAGAAGGGAAGAATGCGGAGGCATTTGCTATTAAGTTTTTGGTAGTAAAGTGTACTTCACCGTACAATGTACTCATTGGGAGGCCATCACTAAACAGATTGGGGGCGATCATTTCTACAAGACATTTAACGGCGAAGTATCCATTGAGCAAAGGAGGAGTTGGAATTTTAAAGGCTGATCAAATGGTTGCTCGAAAGTGTTATTCAGAAAGTTTTAAGCAGTATGGGCACATAGGTAAGAAAGCAGTGAAAGAGGGGCATCGAGTCTATGAGGTGGATTTAGAACAGTCAGAAATTATTTTGGATCCTCGAGAAGGATTCAGTGAGCACAAGATGAAATCAGAAGAGGAAACTAAGGCGATCCAAATTGGTGAGCGAAACTTGAAAGTTGGTGTCAATTTAACTACAAGTCAGGAAAACAGGTTGGTAAAATTGTTATCTGAGAATATGGATTTGTTCGCATGGAGTGCAAGAGATTTACCAGGAATCGATCCGGAATTTATATGTCACAAATTGGCTTTAAATCCTGGGGCGAAACCTATTGTTCAGTTTAAAAGAAAGATGGGCGAAGAAAAGGCAGAGGCTGTAAAGGTGGAAACAAATAAGTTACTGGAAGCTGGATTCATTAGGGAAGTAAAGTATCCAACTTGGTTGGCGAATGTTGTTATGGTGAAGAAGGCTAATGGCAAGTGGCGAATGTGCACAGATTATACAGATTTGAACAAGCACTGTCCTAAGGATTCTTATCCTTTACCGAATATTGATAAGCTTGTGGATAGGGCATCTGGATTCGGAATGCTTAGCCTCATGGATGCATACTCAGGGTATCATCAAATAAGAATGTATCAGCCTGACGAGGAGAAAACAGCTTTCATGACAAATCAGGCGAACTATTGCTATCAGACTATGCCGTTTGGGCTGAAGAATGCGGGAGCAACATACCAAAGGTTGATGGATAAGGTGTTTGACAAGCAGGTGGGGCGGAACATGGAGATTTATGTAGACGACATGGTGGTCAAGTCAGAGGAAATGGTGGCGCATTGTTCTGATCTTGAAGAAGCTTTTGGTGAACTAAGAAAGCATAACATGAGACTTAATCCGGAAAAATGTTCGTTTGGAATTCAAAGCGGAAAGTTTTTGGGTTTCATGATCACAAGGAGAGGATTTGAGGCGAACCCTGATAAGTGTAAGGCGATACTCGATATGCAGAGTCCAACCTCAGTTAAAGATGTGCAGAAGTTAACAGGAAGAATAGCAGCTTTGTCCAGGTTTCTTCCGTGTTCTGGGGAAAAATCAGCACCATTTTTTCAATGCTTAAGGAAGAACAAAACTTTTCAGTGGACTGAAGAATGTGAGAGGGCGTTCCAAAGTTTGAAGGATCATTTATCCAAGCCACCAATTTTAGCCAAACCAGTTCCAGGTATTTCATTATCAATGTTTATTTCCATCTCTGATAATGCAGTTAGTTCAGTTTTGTTGCAAGAAAATAAGGATGATATGAGGATCATATATTTTGTGAGTCATGCTCTTCAAGGAGCTGAAGTTAGATACCAAAAAATTGAAAAGGCTGCATTAGCTCTAATCATATCCGCCAGGAAATTAAGACCTTATTTTCAAGGCTTTCCAATTGTGGTAAAAACAGATTTGCCACTTCGCCAAGTTTTGCAAAAGCCTGATCTGGCTGGAAGAATGGTTTCCTGGGCTGTTGAATTGTCAGAATTTGAGATCACTTTTGACAGGAAAGGTCTGGTTAAAGCACAGGTATTGGTGGATTTTGTTAATGAAATGTCTTCCAGTGAGAAAAATATGGAAGTTGGCGAATGGAGTTTGTCTGTAGATGGTTCGTCTAATGTCAAGGGAAGCGGAGCTGGAATAATCTTAGAAGGACCAGGTGGCGTGACAGTTGAGCAGTCACTCAAGTTTGACTTTAAAGCAAGCAATAATCAGGCAGAGTATGAAGCTATAATTGCAGGTTTGAAGTTGGCGATCGAGATGGGGGTCAAGAGCATAATGATTAAAACAGATTCTCAGATAGTTTCCAGGCAAATTCAGGGCGAATATCAGGCGAGGGACGCACAGCTGGCTAAGTATTTATTGAAAGCTCAGGGATTGATAAAGCAGATAGGCACAGTGCAGGTCAATTATGTTCCGCGGGAGGAGAATACAAGGGCAGATATTCTATCAAAGTTAGCAAGCACCAAGAAGCCGGGAAATAATAAGTCAGTCATCCAGGAAGTTTTAAGCAGCCCAAGTATCGAAGAAGATGAGACAATGATGGTGTTAACTTTAGCGAATTCAGATTGGATGGGGCGTATCAAACAATGTTTGGAGGCAGAAGGCTCTGATGTGTTGACATTCTCTAAGGATCAAATTCGCGAGGCAAGTCGTTACACATTGTTGGGCGATCAATTGTACAGAAGAGGGATTGGAGTTCCTTTATTGAGATGTGTCTCTAAGGATGAGGCGGAAAGAATCATGTTTGAAGTTCACGAAGGTGTGTGTGCAAGTCATGTAGGGGGAAGATCTTTGGCGGCGAAAGTGCTCAGAGCAGAGTTCTATTGGCCAACTTTACGAGGGGATTGTATGGAATATGTGAAGAAGTGTGGTAAATGTCAAATTTATGCAGATTTACATAAGGCGCCGCATGAGACTCTTAGCTCAATGAGTTCATCATGGCCATTTGCAATATGGGGAGTAGATATTCTGGGACCGTTCACTCCAGCAGGTTCTCAAATCAGATTTATTTTGGTGGCGGTGGACTATTTCACTAAGTGGATTGAGGCGGAATCAATGGCGAAAATAACAGCAGAAAAAGTCAAAAAGTTTTATTGGAGAAAATTGGTTTGCAGATTTGGCGTTCCAGCAACTATCGTCTCAGACAATGGAACACAGTTTACAAGCAGGAGTGTGAAGGATTTTTGTGCAGGAATGGGAATTGAGATGCGTTTCGCCTCAGTTGAGCACCCTCAGACAAATGGACAAGTGGAGTCAGCGAATAAAGTCATTCTCAATGGAATTAGAAAGCGTCTAGGCGAAGCTAAGGGATTATGGGCTGAAGAGTTGATCACGGTCATTTGGGCGTACAATACTACTCCTCAATCAACTATTGGCGAATCACCTTTTAAGTTGACTTACGGGGTAGATGCAATGATACCAGCAGAATTACAAGATGTAACTTTCAGGGTGGCAACTTATAATGAAGAGCAGAACGACATGAATAGAGTGGTTGATCTCAATTTAGCAGAGGAAACGCAAGCAGAGGTTCGTTTGAGGCAGGCAATGGTAAAACAGAGGTCGGAAAGGCGATACAATTCTAGAGTGGTTCCAAGGCTAATGAAAGTTGGTGATTTGGTTCTGCGTAGGAAGGCAAAGGGGCCTGATGATTCGAAGTTATCACCTAATTGGGAAGGACCTTACAGGATTCTGCGAGAGCTTGGTCAAGGGGCGTATCATTTGGAGGAGTTATCGGGGCGAAGGGTCCCAAGGGCTTGGAATGCACAGCATCTCCGTTATTATTACAGTTGAAGTGCAGGGTGGTTCGTTCGGTTTGTTTTGTGTTGTACAGTTTGTTTCAGTGTATGTTTGTCCAAGACTGTGTTTCGTTGTTTCAGTTTGTGTGTGTTGAAGTCTACGTTTGTTGGTTGTATCGTTTAAGACTATGTTTGTTGTGTAAGACTAGATTTGATGCACTCTTTTCTCTACCCCAGGCGGGAGAGTTTTTAACGAGGCATCAATTATTAATGAATAACAGGTGTGCACTCTTTTCTCTACCCCAGGCGGGAGAGTTTTTAACGAGGCATAACCTTTTTTAAAATGATCAAGGGCTTATCATTTTACTTATTTCTTTTACCCATAGCGGAAACTTTTCAACTAAGGTCTATCAATTGGGCGACGTCAGACAATTGAGAAAAAAGTAAGTCTCTTAAAACAAGAGCATCCGGCCACGAATTCATAAGCACAGTCTTAAATTGGATTTAAGCTTGTCCAAACTAAGCACAAGTCTCCACGCGAGCATACTAATGAAATCAAATATGTTGACTTTGATTTCCATGAATAATAACTATGTCAAAAATGAAAATTTGACTAAGTTATATACACAAAGGCCTTATGATTCCAAAGTAGTTGATTAAGTTTAAATTTTATAACATTTAAAGAGATCTATTCCAGAGTATTTTACTATGTACAGTAAAATGTGAGAGTAACGAGTTCAATTAAATGACGAAGGCGGACCGATTCGGGTGAAAGGTTAGTAAACGTTATTTATGTTAAGTTATATTTTGAAGTTATATGATAACTTGAATAACTAGGTAAGGTTATGCTTATATTTTTTGAGTCATATGATAATCCAGGTGACTAAGTAAGGATATGCTTAGTTATAGACTTAGTTATTGTGATAGTTATTTGGGTGAGTAAGGGATAGTGTTATTATAGAAGTTATGACAATTTCAGAAGTTATTACAGTTGATTGGGCGAAACAATTAGATAGAGGGCACTCATGTGAATACTGAAGAAAATTTCATTATGATAAAGGAAATTGTTACATAAGGTAAGGAACGTTGAGTAATTTAAAGCAGAAGAGGCCTGTAGCCTTTTACATTGTCGGTTGAAAGAGAAGGGGCTAACAAACTCAGAGCCTAGATCATTCAGATAGTTTCGCCACCTCCTTCTTTGTTGTTGACATTTCCTTCATCATCTTCTTGGTTTTCTTCTTCCTCTTTTTCTTCTTCTTCATCAACTCTTTCCTCATCCCCGTTATCCGGGCCGATCAATTTGCCATTAACAATGCGGGCGTAAGGGTCTGTTCCCGTCAAGTTGATCGCCAGGTCAGGATTAAGGAAAGTGACTTGAGTAAGTGCTTTAGAAAATCCAGCTTCAAACTGATCCAAAACGGAAATTTTCAAGTCAGCGATTTCGGTTTTCATCTGGGAATTTTCTTCAAGCATTTGATTATGCACAGTAGTCAATTGAGCGCAGTCAGCCTTGATTTTTTCATTTTCCTCATTCAAGGTTTGGAGGGTAGCATTGTTTTCATCAGAGGTTTTCTTCATTTTTTCCAACTCTAAAGCCAAATCCGCGGCTTTCTTTTCATTCGCCTTGTTCGACTTGTCCAGCAACTTGAGTGTAGCTTTCATTTTTCCAATTTCTTTTTCCTTCTCTTCAACAAGTTTGGCTGAAGCAAGACCATCGAATCCGGCTGATTCAAGGTCGATCATCTTGGAGATAGCAGCAATCTCCAAGCCCTTTGTCATCATGGCTTGACAAGCTTCCTTCAAACCTAGTTTCCTCATCTTATCACGGTCCGCCTCGAACACCAGATTTGTTTCCACCAGGGAGTTGAAATCAATTTTGGAGTCCCAAATTGAAGTTACATCATCCGAGGATAATTCCTCAAACTCTTTCAGCAAGTTTTTCCAGCAAACGGGTGGGGTGCTTGATGAACAGCCTTTGTTCGCCAACGCAGATTCGCCTTTGCCCATGAACTTCTCCAGTGAGGTTTGGTTCGAGGCTTTGCTTTTGATAAAGGTAGGATCTTCATTCTTCTTTTTCTTTTTTACGGGGCGGCCTGATTCAGTACCAGAGTGGCTGGTGGCGTGTTCGTCCACCGACTTCGCGGGGTTCCTTTTTTCGCGAGCAGCCTGTTGTTCGCGGCGAAATCGAAGGATGTCTTCTTCAGTTAGGCGAGCCATTGTTCCTGCAAAAGAGTGAGCAAGAGTTAGAACTTGGTAAAGTCTTCTTATGTAATTTAAGGAAGGGGCGAAACAGGTTAGAATGCCTTACCAACATATTTTTCAACTGCATCTTTAGAGAGAGCAACCATAAAATCTGTAAGGTTTAAGCCTAGGCCATATAGAAATTTGCAGTCTACTAATTCCTCGGGGGTAAGAGCATCATCGGGAATTTTGATGATGCTCTCGTATTGGTTCGTCCAATAGAAAGGAAATTTTGGGCTTCCATCGGCAAAGTAAAATATGTCTTTGCAAGCATCAGATTCGCGAAGTTTGAAAAATTTACCTTTGAAGTGTTTGTAATGGCTTTTATACAGGGTGAACAATCCTAGACCCCTAGCGGTGGCGAGTGAGACATATTCGCCCTTCACATTTCGTCCGCATGTTTCAAAGAAGTAAAAAAATTTGTTGCTGGTAGGTATGATGTGTAAGGTTTGACACAGGACTTCAAAAGCTTTTAAGTAAGCCCAGGCATTACCATGGAGTTGAGTGGGGGCAACGTTCAAAAGGGTTAGAACCGAACAAGTAAAGTCAGAGAATGGCAAATCATACTTTAGATCGGAGAACAGGCTTTCGAATAAGTAGGTAAAGTTTCGCCCTTGACCATCTGTTTTCCCGAAACAACATGGTTCATCAGGGGCGCAGGGAATTATGTCTAGGTGGGCATCTAGGCCATCTTTCCTAAAATTATATTTAGTGACTAAGTCGATGACAGCTTTTGGGGTGCAAATCTTTGAAAATTGTTTTTTAATTTTACTAGAAACCCATAGAGAATCAGCAGGAGATGGAATGGTGGAGGCAGAAGCTTCCTTACGAGTACGTTTGGTAGTCATTTTCAAAGGATTCCTGAAAGGAAGAGTTTCAAAGTGTGAGAAGAAGAGAAAAAGTAGTTTGAATTTCTGGGTGGAAATGTCAAACTTTGATTTTCTGGGTAGAAAGGTAGAACATTGTGTTGAGTTTCTGGGTTTAGTAGAGTAAGTTGTTCATGTGAGGCTAAAGTTTTAAAAACAAAAAAAGAAATGTAGAAATTAGAAAGGAGAAGAGGATGAGGTTTACCTGCGAAGGAGAGAAGTTTGAGCGATTTCTGGGATTTTGGTGATGAATGCAGTGGGGTCGTCGAACGTTAAGCAAACTTGGTGGAGAAAATAGAAAAATTCTTACCGTTGTGGATGATCGGAGAGGATGATAAGGGTAAGAAAAGTGAAAATGAGAGTGTGAGAGAAGGGTAAGAATTTCGGATCTTATATAGAAAGGGGGAGGGGAGATGAAAAGGTGAATTGAATGGTGAGTAAAGGGACGCGTGTCCTCGCGTGTGGGCTGTGTTCGAGGCAAAAGTTCTGACGTTTGGACCAAAGGGATACGTTGGTCTGAAATTTTTTGAATTTGAAGGGATGTGATTTGTTAAGGGAGAAGTGGTGAGGGGTATTATAGTCTAAGGACGTGACGTTTCGAGACTAGGTGCGTTTCAGGAGGAGGTATAATTTTTCGTTTAAATTTATAACACTTTATTACATTTATTGCAGCTTTGGTGATTGTGTTAGTGGAATTTCAATATATATGATAGTATTGTAGTATCAAGTTCCCAAAAATATGCAGAAGATCTACTTGATGAACTTAAAGCAGGTAAAGTAATAATGATTTCGAAATCTGCCACGGTAAGGGCATGTGAAGTGACAGCTGAGTGGATGTGACAAGATTGGTTCAGCGTGCAATGATGATATTCATTATGTGTTAGTTAAGATTTATAAATATTTGAATTTACACGCCTTTATTGACATTTTATGTGATGTAAATTGCTGAGGGCTTATCAAAGACACTTTCGCCTTATACTAAGCCTTAGTGTCTTGAGGGCTTGTGGTCTGGTATGGGCTGATCAATATGTATATTACTTAGGCTGACCGAATCATGTATTAAATGGGCCGGGTAACCCATGATCCAGCCGGATCAAAACCCAACTATAAATAAAGAAGGACCGCCCAAGCGGCAGGGATCCTATCATTTTCACGCATTTTACTCACTTTGTTTACTCTCGCTTGCTCTCGATATTGGTTAGCCTTAGTCTGCGGTTCCATACCGGAACACTAACTATAAAGACATAACAGCACTCCCAGGAGAAATACAAAAACCCAACAAAACCCAACTCAAAATATTATTCTCCACCAAGCAGAAACCAGATTTCATCTCGTTACAGTATCACCATAGTCCACGCCCAACTCCAAAAGCCATGCCACAAGCCAAAACAAAACGTCAGGTACAGATCACAGGACAAAATAGCTTTTTTCCAATCAGCCCAAGTATACAAAGCAAAGATGATATAAAGTGGTCCATGATGGTGGGTGTAATTCGTATTAACAACTTAATTAATATGTACATTAATGTACCATCTAACGGGTATATGGAAATTCAGTCTCTTTCATGACCTTATATTTCGCCTCAATGCCTCATTATAGGCATCCATCCATGCAGATGAAATTCCAATAACAACCTCCCCGTCTTAATTCAATTGAGACAATATTTTGTTGGGATTTGCAAGGCACTTAGAAAATAATTTTTGAAACACAAACAAAGCCACTTGATAGAGTCATAGAGGTAGTAGAACAGAAACACTTGGCGATTGAGTTTTGTTTTTTTAAAGTATTTTTCGAAATTGAGGAGGAAAACTAATTAATATTTGCGCTCATTCGTGGGAAAAGTGGTCGTTGGTCAAAGAGTCGCACAAATATTATTTCAGCACTTGTGGTTTGGTTTAATGGTTTTGATGAATTCATTCCACTTTGCTTATTCCCCCAGTCTGCAACACAAAATGATGTGTTTTCCAAAATTAAAGACAGATCTCAAAAGCAGGTGTTAGTTAATTTCCTCATGTATCATCGAAGCAAAGCAAAACTATGTCAAACTGATGGTGATGATGGAGGAGGAAGTGATATGTGAAGCACAAATTAACAAGGTATTGACGCGTCTCAATTTGAAGACATGGCTGGCTAACATGAAAACCAATCATGTAGTTTGATTGAGCCGCGTCAATATCTTGCTTTTGCGTACTTCTTTCCATGTCCATCTGGCCACCAATCTCAACTCAAACGCCCACCGGTATGTATAATCATTATTGAATGCTTAATTGTGTTCTCTTAATTTTGTATAATCTATATTCATAGTACTGTTTCTCTTTCTGCAGAAAATCAAAATGCGTTATACATCAGAAGTAGGTAAAATTGACGTATCAGGTCAGCCATCACAGCTTGCACCAATCATTATTATATTGTATTATCTGATATGCACAAATTAATGGAAATTATAAAATCCTTTAAATGGTATAGTATAGGTGTGGAAATTAAAGGATGAAGATCGAAGTAAAAGAAAATAATGTTCACCCTTTATGCTTATGCTTATGTATGAATATCTGATCTGTCTTGTTTTTTATTCGCCAGTTATTGCTAGTTAAGCAGCTACATATCTGCATATCTCATATCATCAAAGAAGCACCTTTCACATAATCTCTCAAGGCTTAATACATATTGTCGATAAAAAAGGCTTAATTATAACCCGATATCAACATGTTAATTAGTCTGTCCAACTTAATTTATAGACAACAAGAAAAATCATTTTCTTCCTCTTTAAAAAGTCATGTCTATTATACTGGGTTGTGTACAGACATTTTGGGGCCTAAGGCGAAAATGTTAAAGGAGCCTTTTTCTTAACAAGAATTTTTTTAAAGGGGCTTAAATAAAATACTAAAGAAATATAAATAAACTAATTCCTAAAGTCTAAAATATATTTTAGAAAATGATTATTGATGAACAGAACTACAAAACAATAGAATTTGGAAACGTGCAGACTATAGAGTCACAAAGATAGTGAAATAAATCGTTCCACCAATCCATCGCCACGAGATAGAGATGAAAGGCGTGTGCGGTTTATAAGCTTTTAGAATTTAAAAGATCAATTGGTTTCAAGCCTAAACCTTCAAGAGAATAGAGATGAAGGGAGATGAGGATATTTTTTTTTTTTAAACCAGGAGGAGCAGGAGTGTAAAAGGAATTTATATTTTAGGATAAATAAATATTTTAAATTATATTAATGATGATATTGAATAGTTTTAAAAGAGATGATATTGATGTAACTTATTTTCAAAAAGAATATTATGTAACTTCCCTTTTTAACCGACTAATTTTTAGGGAAGAGAAATGATTTTTATTTATTTTGTTTTGATACACTATGTGTCTTTATTTCTGGTAGGATTTCCAATGACTCTTATATATTGTATTATCAATGAGTTATTCAATTCTGTTTGCAATTTCCAACTTGACAACGTTCATTTACTAATTATTTGAGTTTTTTTTCCAATCCAATGCTTATGTTCACTGTTTGATCATTTATTACTAAAAAAAAAATTAGGCCTTTCATTTTTGGGGGCCTTAGGCAGCCGCCTTTTTCACCTAAAGGCCCCCACGGCCCTGCTATTATATTCAATTTACCCAGTTATTTTAAGTATGCGGATTTTTTTGGTTAAGGTTGGATCTCAGCAAGCTACAAACTTCATTCTTCTCCAGGCTTCCCCTTATGAGCTTGTTCCTCACCTCTTGGCGGATGTCATAGGAACTAATTTCACTCAGGCTTAGGTGTTTTGCTTTTCTTTTGTTTGCTGATTTATGATTTCTTATTCTCTTGTATAAGAAAAATTCACTCAAATTTTATTTACTGTGTAGACACCATTAAATTCAAAAGTGAATAGTTCATTTGGTCTTTGAAGTTGTGATTCAAAGACACTTTAATCCTTGAACATAGGAAATCGATCGGGAAGTCCTTGAAGTTGTCAAAGCTAGTCACGTTAGTCCTTTTGCAAGAAATTCCGTTACTCTCCAATACCTTGAAGCCCAGTTGTCACGTTTATTATCCACGTTGGATTATCCATGTGGCATAAAAACTTTCCCTCAAAAAGTTATGGTAAATGCTACCATACCACAGTTGTATCATATATGAGTGATGTGGACCAATATGAGTTGTTTTGACTCTAAACTTTGACTTATTTTTTTTTTTTTTTTAAATAACAAAAAACAAAAAAAAAGATTTGTATTAATTATGTTATGGTTGTAACATTTTTGTAATTTCGTTAAGTGGTAACTCAATTTCATGAAACTTCTTTTTTGTGCATTTTAGGGTTTTCACATTCAGGAAAAGAGATTAAACTTCATCTTAACCCAGAAATCCTTCATCTTCTTCATCACCCAGAAATCCTTCAATAAAACAACTGGTATATAAAATTGGTTAATCCAATCACCAACAAAAATAAAAGCACCCTTCCCAGCAGCCCTTGACGAACAGATTGATGAACAAGGGTAGATGACCACGCATGAATAGTGAATAAGATCATAATTTAACTTAGCTTCTCACAAATTATGCAGATAGCACATGCTAAAACTCAATGTTATGAACGAATGGAAGCATATGTATCTAGATGGATATTATTGTGAACCAACAAATCAACAGGAAAAAGCAAAAATAATAGATCTTAAATCACAACTCTGCAGCTTTTAATGTGCAAAAAAATTGATTAAACAAATAACAAAGTGGACACCAAAAATTTCAACCATGCCAAAGGCTTCAGAAGAAAAAGACAGATCTGAAACCATCGATCCCTTTCCACACCAGATGGAGCACGAAGCCGTTCCCGGGTCGGGTTGAGAAAAACGGGGCGTACACCATGTCGCGGTTTGACGAGTTTCGCGAGGCGGTGAAGGCGTGCGCATCAACGATCTGAAGCCATCGAAGCTGGAGGGCAATCTCTCGAAGGTGGCCCTGTTCAGGAACATAACGACCTGGCCAAGCAGATCTGGAACCGTCGTTTCTCTTGCGTCCTTTGTCTCCTTCATGCGTAGTGTGATTTGCATGAGAGTGGAAGGGAGATGAGATTTTGCTTTCTGATTGGGGTTTGCATCTGGTTAGTTCCATTCCTTTCTTTCTCTCATTGGATTTGGGAGTTTAGGGTTGAAGATGTGCTGAGGAGGAGGAAAGTCATTTTCAATTGATACATTAATTGAGGACTACTAAGTAAATAATGACATTAATAATAACTTTTATTTTAAAAATAATAAAAAGAGAAAAAGGTTTTTTTAATTACACTGTGGATTTATATGATTGGTACACTTCATCTCATGTATCATACCCAAACTAAGTGTTGTGGTATGATAGTAAGCACAAAAAGTTATTATGTCAATATTATCCCTAATAACGTGTTGCATTCTGATTGAACATAAGTCAATCAAATTGGTCCACCTTCTTCTTCAAAAAGAAGTTCTTGCCCTCATTTTTCTTACTCTCTTTCAGAAGCAACCATCCAATTCTCAGCGAAAAAAGTGCAGAGGTATGTTGGAAGTGAAGTGAAGCTCATCATCAAAGGTACCATCGCCATTGTGCTCGTAGAGGCCGGGTTCATTACAGTGGTTAAAGAGGGAATGGAGACGGTTGTGCTCTGCATTTCTTCCTCGGTGTGAAGGTACGTACTTGCAGACATTGTTGCTCGTTTAAGTGTTGTTTGAGTAATTTAAGGTTGGGGAAGTAGATACTTAGAATGTTCTTGATGGTGGTGAGGATGGAAGGAATAATATCTACTAATGTGTTATGTATTATTTTAAAAATATTATTTTGATGGTAAAATATTTTTAATACCGATTAATAGTTGGTATTGTTATTATTAAATAAATAAATAATTTTACAACATACTAAATATATCATTATTTTTTTCTTAAATTATTATTATAATAAATTTTTTAGAGTTTGCAGGCTGACTCTTGATAGATTTTGCACTCATTCCTTAGTTTATTTTAGCTTTGTCTAATTTTTCAATTTATTTACAAATAGGGTTAAATATTCTTTTCCTCCCTGAACTATAGCGAAATTTTGGTTTCCGTCCCTCAATTAAATTGCTGATGGTTTCTGTCCTTTTACTTAGTAAACCGTTTGTTTTCCATCCTATGACCATTTTGACCGCTGACATGTCAGTTATTTAGCCGGTTTTGAATTATTTTAATTACACGTGGAATATACAGAGGGACTAAAACAAAAAAAAAGTTAAAATTTCATTTTAACCCATCATCTTCATCCCCAATCATCTTCTCTCCACCATGTTCTTTAAAATCCCAAAAAAATGTGACCCTCAAACCCAGAAACAATAGAAACATTACCTAAATCCAAACCAGAATCTTCATCTTGCTCCAGTCACCCTTCAATCGCTCTCTTCCTTATGATCTTGCTCTCGCGATTTTGCAAGAGGGTCGAGGTCTGGTGGTTCAAAAGATCTGGGCGTGGGTGGGTTTTTATTTTTTCTTAACTTTTTTCCTTATGTTAATTAGCAAGCCTTTGAAGCGGTTATCTACAGGATTCTATGCATGTAAATTATTACCAGTGGAAATGTGGGTATCTCTTCTGTTATAATGTGATGCTGCAATTTTCGATGATTACCTTGGAGGTAACTCAAGATGTTGGCGTGGAAAGGTTGGGAGGTTTTAATTAGTCAGAATAGAGATAGGTTGGGGGTGTCCAACTTGTCAATTGACTTGGGTAATTTTGAGCCGCTGGTTATGCTTTTCTCCGTAACTAGTTTTGCTATGTTTTACTCCAATTTTGATTCATTAATCTTGGTTTGAGTACCCTAGTACTCTTTATTAATATATTTTGCTTACCCAAACAAAAAAAAAGTTGTCTTTGTTGTTGGGTTTCATACTTTTAGATTCGTTGTTGTTGTTCTTGGTGATGAATTTATTTTAATTTTCTGGGTTTTTGATGAATAATGATGAAGATGAACAACAAAAACTTGTTGGGTTTTTCTGGAATATGAAGATGATTGGGGATGAAGATGATAAGTTAAAATGAAATTTTAAATTTTTTTTGTTTTAGTCCCTCTGCATATTCCACATGCAATTAAAATAATTCAAAACCGGCTAAATAATTGACATGTCAGCGGTCAAAATGGTCAAAGGATGGGAAACAAACGGTTTACTAAGTAAAGGGACAGAAACCATCAGAAATTTAATTGAGGGACGAAAACCAAAATTTCTCTATAGTTCAGGGACGAGAAGAATATTTAACCCTTACAAATATAATGATTTTTTATATTTAATAATTAATATTCAACTATGCATAGTGCAATTTAATATATTTAAATTAATTTGTCAGATAATGCGCCCATTTTCAGAGTGAATATACATAATACATTTTTTTTTTTGGAAAAACCAAATATATATATAATTACTTAGGGAAATAAGAGCTCTAAGACCAAAGTACAAGGTTACAACGAAATAGATTACAACCAGCAAGGAAGAAAAAAAGACTAAGAGAAAAGAACAGACACAAGTCGAAAATAAAAGCATCCAATTAAAAATATAAATTTTATTATTTAATCAATACGTACGGATTTAGACTGCACAGACAATGTAAACAACTTTACACATCCTTCATTTTCATTGTAAATATTTTTAACTCAAATTTAATTATAAAATTAAAAGATTATAATAAGTTGAGTGTGTAAAACGTGTTTACTACATAACATGTGTGTGATAATTAAACTCTAAAATTTATAGCTAACATTTTATCTAATTCTAATATTTAATTAATATATTATAAATACTTATGAAAAAATATATTTGTTATAGCTAATACTTAATACTGTAAGAATACGGATAATACGAATAGCTATTTAGTATTTAATTCCAAATAAAGAGCTCACTAATACTTTATATTTTTTTTGAATCTCGGTTTTTTTTACCAAATATTTTATTTATTCCTAAAAAAAGTAATCTATGGCTTAAAAAAGGAAACTTTTATTTTCAGAAAAAAAAAGAAAGAGGTGTGACCAGCTTAACACTCACAGAACCAGAAGCGAAGCGCTATGCCGGGGCGGGGGGAGACACACACTCCCTTTCATAACACACACTGAATGTTGAGTAAAGTCCTATTTCTTTCTTGGGTAAACGTGAAAAAGGTCCCTGAACTTTGCACAAAATCTGAATTTTAGTCCCTCGTCGAAAAACCTTCATAAATATGTCCTCATATTACCTTAAATGGTTGGAAACCATCTCTGCCGCAATGTCACCGATGAACCTCCGGCCGCCGTGTCCAGGTGTCACTATGGATCCTATTAGGTCTGTCCATCGGGCTGATTCAGGCCCAAAATCCGGTTTCAATCGGGTGAAGACCACCAATCCACCAGGGCCGCCACCGGCCGTTCACTAGCGTCGGGTGGTTCGGGTTCGGTTTGGACGGATGGTTTCGGGCGGGTTGTAGATCTAGAAAAAAACACAAAAAAAAAAAGAAATAAGAAGATGGAAGAAATAGATCCAGATCTAAATGGTAACCAAGAAGAAAAAATGATACTCCATCCGTTCCTAAATAACTAGGGTTTGGTGAATGGTGAGAGATGCTTGTAAGATCAAGTTTTGATCTAGTAGTACAACTCTATGTTTTGATGATTACAAGTTAACCTTTTGATATGAACAATTGTGGTACTCTAACGTGTTTTTCTGAGTGTGCTATTTACAGGCTCTGACCTCAACTCAATCTCACACAAATCAGAAGCACTGTGTATAAAGAGCAACCCAAGCAACGCTTTCGCATTCACCATGTTCAGTATGAACAGTGGAAAAGCTTCAGAAGTTCTGAAGTTATACAAACTCTGATGTGGACTCAGTCACTAGAAGCTCTGAAGATCCAGAAAGTCTGATAACCAAGAAACACTGAAGGCTCAGATATTCTGACGGTGTAGAAGACTCTGAAGATCCAGAAGCTGATTAGTGAAATTCTGTTGTCCAGAAGCAAGATACTCTGAAGACCATGTTCTTCCCTCTGAGTTCAGAATCAGAAGAAACAATGGTCAGAGGATCTGGGCTTTCCCTCTGACTCTGATCAACCGGCTTCACAAGTTCCAATATGGAGCATTCCCCTGATCAGAAGTCTCCTAGGTTTAAAGGTCAAGTCATTATCCAAGTACAAAAGCAACTGTACCTTCCTGACGACCTACCTAACAGTCTCAGACACAGCAGAAGCTGGATTTTCCAGAACTGCCCTCCAACGGTAGCATTTTCCATGCAACGCTCAACCCTAATCCTTGGAGTATATAAAGTGGCTGAAGACTGAAAGAAGCGGCTAGAAGCATTCACATACGCGCAAGACATATTAAAATTCTTCTAAGCTTTCTTTCATCTGAAATTCATTGAGTTTACTATTAGCTTTTTAGAAGCAAATCTCTTGTAAACAATTCTTTGATAAACAGTTTGTTTAGTTCCTTTAGGAGATCAAGGCTGATCGGATCCTAGAGAAGACTAAGAGAGTGAATCTTAGTGTGAGCTAAGTCAGTGTAATTGTTAGTCACTTGTAGGTTTCAAGTGCAGTTGTAACTCTTACCTGATTAGTGGATTGCCTTCATTCTAAGAAGGAAGAAATCACCTTAACGGGTGGACTGGAGTAGCTTGAGTGATTTATCAAGTGAACCAGGATAAAATCCTTGTGTGCTTTTTTATCTCTTATCTTTAGCACTTAAGTTCTCGAAAGATTTGTCAAAATCTTTAAGGTGGAAATTTTATACTGAAAACGTTATTCAAACCCCCCCTTTCTACCGTTTTTGATACCTTCAATGCTGAATAGATCAGGGTAAATGTTGGGTCTACTTATGTTGCAAGGTTATTTGGGCCTAGGCTGCTGGAGATTTTTTTTTTTAATTAGAGTTGGTTTGGTTGGGCTGGAGCCCAAACTGAAACCGGCCGGTCTGAACCACTCTAGACCGATTTTTTCCAACCGAGTGAACCGCAGTCTAAACCAGTTCAGCAAAAAAAGTGACGTTTTCACGGGTTCGGTCGGACTGGGTTTTTTGGACAGCCCTAGATCATATGCGGACATGCCATGTCATTTAATGAAGTTATGTGTATTTAAAAAAAAACAAATAATTAAATCTTAATTACCCCCCGAAATCTCCTTAGTTAAAACTTTAATCCTAACTAATTGACTAGGAATTGGTTAAATCCCATGAGAAAATAGAAATCCTTAACTAGAAACAAACACAACAACGACAAGAAGTGGAATCGATGATTGTCTGTGTCTATGCCTTTTGCTAATCTGAAAAGCTTGAAGGCAAATAACCAAATTGAAAATCAACACGACGATATCGAATCAACCAAACTCTCAAGCACATGTTAAAAAATGAAGTGTGGTTACGTTCACATCTGCAACACTGTGTGTTTGTCCAAATCCCCCCCCCCCCACCCTAATTCTCTGAAATCTATGTTCTACATCACAACACACTAGATTTTCTCCTCGCGTTCGATCTCTTTCTTTCTATTCAATTTCAATTCAACACAGTCGAAACCAGAAACCCATAACTGATGGTTTATTCCAATGGATCCATGGTCACTCCACCAAAACAACGCAACTTCCTCATCGTCCTCCCCGTCCTACACTTACCACCGCACCTTCGATCACCAAACCACACTTCATCCTCGGCCGGTATTTTCACACTACTCTTCCGAGATCGTTAGAGGCAAAGATATTTTAAGGTTCATCGAGATCTCTCCGCTGCCGCTAACATCTTTTCTATTCCTCTATTATACTATATTAGGGTTTCTGGGGGGGGGGGGGGGGTTCTGGTGGTGTTGTTGGGTGAGAGGGGGTTGGTGGCAGTGGGGTGGGGTGGGTGGGGCTTTAGTGGTGGGTTTTTTATTTGAAGGTTGGGAGGGGGACGATGAAGGTTGAGGAAGGAGGAGGAGGAAGAAGATGGATGTTTGATTTTATTTTGAGTTAATTAAGTTAGTGAATGGAGATTTGGGGGGTTAATTAAGATTTAATTATTTTAGTTTTTTTTATTTAAAAAAAATATACGTAAGTTCATTAAATGACGTGATATGTCCACAGAGGATCCATAGTGACACCTGGGCACAGACCCAGAGGTTCATCGACAGCAATGATGGTTTCCAACCCATTTAAGGTAGTATGAGGGTGTATTTAGGAACTCATTCAATTTTTTATGGCTTAATAGTATTTTTGGTCCCTCACTTATCACAATTTGACAGTTTTGAACCCTCAAGAAATTTATTAGCCTACAACGTCCCTCACGTTTAACCTGCAAACAACCAACCAAAACCTATCCAAAGACCCAAAACACCTACAACTCGATATTTAACGGTTTTTAATTAAAAAATTAATTAAAAATAAGGTTTGAAGAACAATTTTATGTTTTTTGATTAACAATATTATGATTTCTTTTTAAGTGATTTTTTTTTGATGAAAAATCGTTAAATATTCTATGGAAGTTGACGGAAGACCACCGCGATGCGGCGGCGGAGGAGATTGTGGCGAGGAGTTCGGCGGTGGTGGCGTGCTCTGTTCTTGAAGGAGTTGGGAGAACGCTGAAAGGGAGAGACCTGCCCCATGTTCGGAATCCGGTTTTGCGACAAACATGTTTCCTTTGAATCGAAATCCTTCCTCTTTTCCTTTGAAGCGGCATTCATTCGATCGTTCTTGCACACGGTGAATGTATATAGCGATGATCATGGGACATTGTCGCTGTTTTCCTTCTCAATTTCGCGGCAAGAATCATCATAGCCATAGCCATAGGCATTATTCCGTGGTTTTATTTGGTTCTCTCAATCTAAACTATGTTATAGAATACAATTTAGTCATGATTGCTTTCCACTAATTTAAGAAGCTTTTTTATTCCTGTATCAATTACTCAAGTTAATCTCAGAAATCCCAGATTTCTTATTTAGACTGAGCCTAGCTATATCTTTTGTACAACTACTTTGTTTTTAATGATTTTCCATTTTCTTTTTCAATTTAAGAAGCTACTCGCATCTTCAGGTAAGGATTTGCCCATTACTTGTTAGTTGTTAGGCTCATTGTTGCTATCGCGGAATTGCCATAAAAATAGTTCATTTCCAGTTTTGAAGTTGTGTACATTTAGGTGTATAATGATATCTATTTTTGTAACTTTAGATGCTCAATAATTCATAAGAAGCTATCCTGTGTCAATGTGTAATTCATAAGAAGAAGCTAAAGAAGAAGCTATCTGTATCAATGTGTAATTCATAAGAAGCTCTGATGACTTTTTTACAATAGTTTTTAACATCCTTCCATAGCATTTCTGTAGCATATATATCCTTCTCATATTAATAGAAATATCTTCTTTTAAGATGAATTTGTCAAAGGCATGTATCATCATTGTAATCATCATTCACTTTATTATAAACTTAATTTGACATGGCCTGGCATATGTATGTGATTGCATGCCCTTGCTACAGTGACGATCCAATCTAATAAAACTGAAAAAATCAATAAAGGGGTGAAGGGCATAATTGGCAGAAACACCTTGAACCGACTATGTGCCGTGATTTCGACGACACATTTGGCGGTTAAATATCCTTTACCAAATGGACGAATTGGGAGAATTGCTGTGGACCAGAAGACTGCAAGGGAGTGCTACTGCAACGCGGTAGATCGGTACGGGAAAAGGAGCACCTCGGTGGGACACCGATACAACGAGGTCGAGGCGCCGGAAGAAAACCTAGATCCAAGGGGCGAAGGGCGAGTCAACAGGCCCACGCCAATCGAGGAAACCAAGGAACTGAAATTTGGCGAGAAAGTACTCAAAATAGGTACCAGACTGACTGAGGTCCAAGAACAGAGATTATCAAAGCTGTTGGGTGAGAATTTGGATCTTTTTGCTTGGAGTCACAAGGACATGCCAGGAATAGACCCGAACTTCATTTGTCACAAGCTGGCGCTGAATCCCGGAATTAAACCAGTGACCCAGACACGCCGACGAATGGGCGATGAAAAGGAGAAAGAAATCCAACAAGAGGTAAACAAATTACTGGCGGCAGACTTTATCCGAGAAATTAAGTATCCAACCTAGCTGGCGAATATGGTGATGGTAAAGAAGGCGAATGGGAAATGGCGAATGTGTGTGGACTACACAGACCTGAACAAGGCATGTCCAAAAGATTCTTACCCATTACAAAGCATAGACAAGTTTGTGGACGGGGCGTCCGGAAATGAGCTGCTGAATCTGATGGATGCCTATTCGGGATATCACCAAATCAAGATGCACCAGTCGGATGAAGATAAAACAGTCTTTATGACCACCAGGGTAAACTACTGTTATCAGACCATGCCCTTTGGACTGAAGAATGCGGGGGCGACATATCAGCGGTTGATGGATAGGGTATTTGAGGGCCAAGTAGGAAGGAACATGGAGGTCTACGTTGATGATATGATCGTAAAGTTAGTTTTGGGATCAAGCCATCACGAGGATTTAACAGAAGCTTTCGGCAGGCTCCGAAAGCATAACATGAGGCTCAATCCGGAGAAGTGTTCTTTTGGTATACAGGGCGGGAAGTTCTTAGGCTTCATGATTACGTCGAGAGGAATTGAGATCAATCCAAATAAGTGTAAGGCGATCCGGGAAATGAAAAGCCCAAGTAGTGTGAATGAGGTGCAGCGCCTGGCGGGGCGGATTGCAGCCCTATCCAGGTTTCTCCCTCATTCGGGCGAAAAATCGGCCCCGTTCTTCAAATGCCTCAAGAAGAACACGGCGTTTGAATGGATTTCAGAATGCGAAGAAGCCTTTAACCGCCTTAAAGAGATGTTGTCCGTACCACACGTTCTATCGAAGCCTGTCCAGGGTTTTCCTTTGCACTTGTATTTTTCCGTCAGCGATCGTGCGATCAGCTCGGTAATCCTCCAGGAGGTAGACAGAGAACAAAAAAAAGATTACTTTGTAAGCCATACACTTCAAGGGGCGGAAATCAGGTATCAGAAGATAGAGAAGGCGGCGCTCGCCGTCCTCGTTACCGCCAGACGCTTAAGACCTTACTTTCAAAGCTTTCAGGTAAAAAATAAGGACTGATCTTCCTCTGAGACAGGTGTTGCAGAAGCCAGATTTGTCAGGAAGACTAGTCGCGTGGTCGGTTGAGTTATCGGAATACGGTTTGCAATATGACAAAAGGGGGAAGGTCGGTGCGCAGACTTTAGCTGATTTTGTGGTGGAGTTAACGCCCGAAGACGATGAGAAGGTGAGCACGCAATGGATGTTGTTTGTTGATGGGTCATCGAACGACAACGGAAGTGGAGCAGGGGTCACGCTACAAGGGCATGGGGAGTTAGTATTAGAGTAGTCCCTCAGATTCCAGTTTAAAGCCAGCAATAATCAGGCAGAATATGAGGCTCTGATCGCAAGTTTGAAGCTAGCAATTGAGGTGCAAATCGACAGTTTGCTGGTTAGTTCGGACTCGCTGCTAGTGGCAAACCACGTAAATGGGGAGTTCCAGGTGAAGGAACCGGCCTTGATAAAATATCTCGAGCGCGTACGGCTACTAATGGGTCGATTGCAAGAGGTCGTAGTTGAGTTCGTGCCAAGGGCGCAGAATCAAAGGGTGGACGCCCTAGCAAAATTGGCAAGCCCTCGGAAGCCTGGAAATAATCGAAGTGTGATCCAAGAGACGCTCGCCAATCCTAGCATAGAAGGAGAGTTGGCAGCCTCAGTTGACCGCCAAGAAACTTGGATGGACCCCATCGCAGATATCTTGGCGGGAGAGCCAAGTGAGGTAGTGAAGTACTCAAAGGAACAAAGGAGAGAGGCGGGACACTACATGTTACTCGATGTGATAGTCTTTCGAAGAGGATTTAGTTCGCCCCTCCTGAGGTGACTTCCACCTGGGAAATATGAGGCTGTTATGGCAGAGGTTCACGGGGGGGTTTGCGCTAGCCACATCGGAGGAAGGTCTCTGGCAAGCAAAATCCTCAGAGCGGGTTTTTACTGGCCCACGATAAGAAAAGACTATGCAGAATTCGTGAAGAGATGCGAAAAGTGTCAAGTATTTGCAGACTTGCCCAGGGCCCCGCCGGAGCAATTGGCCACGATCAGCTCCCCATGGCCCTTCGCCATGTGGGGAGTTGACCTCGTCGGGCCTTTCCCCACCGCCAGGTCGCAAATGAAGTTCATCCTCGTAGCGGTGGACTACTTCACCAAATGGGTGGAGGCTGAGCCCCTCGCAAGCATTACTACAGCCAAGATTGTAAGTTTTTACTGGAAAAGAATCGTATGCCGGTTCGGGGTACCGAGGGCGATCGTTTCAGATAATGGGACGTAGTTTGCAAGTAATCAAACAAGAGAATTGTGCGAAGAGATGGGTATTCAGAGAAGGTTCTCTTCAGTGGAACATCCTCAGACTAACGGGCAAGCAGAGTCGGCAAATAAGGTAATCCTGTGGGGTTTGAAGCGCCGGCTCTCGGAGGCAAAGGGAGCTTGGTTGGATGAACTCCCGGTTGTAATATGGTCCTACAACTCAACGCAGCACTCAACCACTGGGGAGACTCCATTCAGGATGGCCTATGGGGCGGACGCTATGTTGCCCGTAGAAATAGACAGCAGTTCTTGGCGAACAGCGCCGCGGTTCGAGGGCGAGAATTCTTCCAACATGGCGGTGGAGTTAGATTTGTTATCGGAAACACACGATGAGGCTCGCATCAGAGAGGCTGCGATGAAGCAGCGAGCTGCGGCGAAGTATGACACGAAAGTACGTTCGAGGGCGATGCAGAAGGGAGACCTGATGCTTAAGAAACGAACCGGGAACACTGGGAACAAGTTGAGTCCAGTCTGGGAAGGCCCCTACAAGAAATTTTGAAGGCCTTAGGAAAGGGGGCTTATCACCTAGAGAGCTTAGACGGCAGGCGAGTGCCGCGTTCCTGGAACGTGGTGAGCCTGAAATACTATTACAGCTAAAAGATTGATAGGGAGCTGGTTTCGGCGCGAGGATGATCAGTTGGGCGCGTCTCGCGAAGATTGTTGGATTAAAAACGAAGAAGCATATTCTTGTTCTTTATTTCGGGAGTTTGTTGGCCAAAGTGCCTAAATGGTAAAAACAAAGACACGTTCTTGTTCTCCATTTCGGGAGTTTGTTGACTATCACATCTGATTGAAAATACAAAAATTGTATCCAGCAATTTCAATCACACTAAATTGCGGCAAGAGTTAGGTGGGAAAAATTCCCTGAAGATGGCGATCTTAACACGACCTTGAAGTCTGGGGATCGCTCCGAAAAAGCCGACGTAGCTCGCCGTCACTCGTTGACGATGTGCGCGGATAAGTTTCTTATCCTAAAACCTCCCCGAAATATAGGCGAGCGAACCTAACTAGGCGTAAGTCTGGGTAAACCTATATGACCATTGGGTCCCTAGCAGCAATAAGTCCTCGACAAGACAAAACTGGCGAGGCCACACCTGCTCTTACGGGAAATATGGTGTGGACGAACCCTCGGTTAAAAAACTGAGCAAAAGTCCTAGTTAAACAAGGCACACCATCAATGTCGTCAGACGTAATTCAGGAACAAGGGAACTATGGGGGGTGCGAGAGAGAAAAACTCTAAAATGCGCTAAAACAAGCATAAAACATAAAGAAGTAAAGCTGAATCGATTAACTTGAAAGTAAAATACAAAAAAAAAGTTTAAACAAAGTAAAGAGGTACTAAGCGTTACAATAACTCGAAATAAGTCAACATTATATCTTTTTCTCTTATTCCACAGCGTCTCCAAGGTCAACGCGAGCAACTTTTGGTGGATCTTTTGGACCCTCCAGTCCGGTGGGGGTAACCTTCTTAAAAACCCCCAGGAGGTCAAGGTTAATAGTAGGATGAAGGTGCTTGACTTGAGCCTTGGAAATTAAGAAGCCGCGGATACGCTCATTAGCCGCCGCGTGAGCAGCCTCTCTCCTTATCTGCTCCTCCAAGGCGATGGCCTGGGCATCCTTCTCAGCCAAGAGTTTGCACTTTGATTCCAAATCCGACCGGGCCTCAGCAAGTATCTTACCCTTGTCCGCCAGTCCTTCGTGCAAATCAGCAATCTCCTTGTCCTTAGCAGCAAGGGTTTCCTCCTGAGAAGCAATGATGGCCTCCTTGGCGCCAAGGTCCTTACAGAGCTCCTCAACTTGGGCTTTAAGCTTCCTCTCTTTCTCGTCCGCCGCTACCTGTGCAAGCTTCGCTTCCGCGAGTTTCTTCTGCATCTTCTTTGTCTTATCCGCCTCAGATGCCAACTGGTTAGACAACTTGAAGCAGGTCTCGTTGGCCTGAAGGTTGATAGAATGCAGTTTTTCCACCTCCTGATGAAGCCCTGCAATTCCGGTGAGGGGCCGAGCCTGCCAAGCCACTTGGGCGAGCAGGTAACCGGCGCGGAGAAGATTTGACACAACTTCTTGGGCAACGTCCTGCGGGTTTTGGCTGGGAACTTCCCTCAAATTTTCAAGATAAGGGTGAGAAAGCAAGAAGGAAAAAGGGTCGGCGGAAAAGCGGCTGGAAAGGTCCTTTGGGCGGTTCGAGGAAAGATTTTCTTCCCCACCACTAACCCTAGGAGAGCTGGGGGCTGATGAACCATGAGTAGTTTGGACAGGAGGAGGAGACGGAGGGCGGACAGAGGACAGTGGCTGCTGGCCCGCCGTTGAAGTAAGGGGGCGAGAGGTACCCGCGGTTGGGGAAGCATTCACCTCGCCGTGCTGATCGGGCGCCAAGGAATCGTGTGCACTATCCGAAACAATGGGGTCGGGCGCGATGGACCCATCGCCCGCGACAGTCAAAGGTGCAACTTGGGAGCTTGGCTCGCCTAGTTTCCTCTTCTTGGGAGAACCATCGCCCACCGGCGAGCTTCGCCTTTTCTCTCTAACCTGGACCGGAGAGGGCGCCTTAACGTTCTCGGAGAGGAAGGCCTCTAGCAGATCGGCAGTAGAGAACTTCATATTTCCTGAAAAGCAAAAAGGGAGAGTCATCAAAAACGAAGAGATTAGGAGGAAGGTGTGAAGAAGACGGTAAAAGGGGAAACCTAATCGAGGGAACAGCTTGGAGCCCGGAGGAGCGCCAAGTAGTTCAGCGCAACTAAAAAGAGGAAGCTGGGATAAGACCCCAATGGCGAAACTTTCTCTAGAGGAGGAAGACGTTTTGGGAGAGGATATGGGTTTGGGACACTGCGTCCAATAAAATGGAAAAAGGGCTCTCCCTTCCTTCTGTGTGAATGACGAGGGATAAGCAGGGTGGACGACGACCCGGAAGTACCGGCGGGCCAAGTAAGATTCGGAGACAACCTGATAGGGAGCAAACCGTTCTCGACCCGGCCGGGGCACCAGAACGACCTAACCGTGGGTCCCCAGGGATCGAGAATCTGCTTCAAAGAAAAAAGAAAAGAGGGCAGGGGAAGGCGCCACATCAACACTACGGCAGAGAATTTCAAAGCAGCTCAGATAGGTCCAGGAACGAGGGTGGAGTTGGCAAGGAGAAATGTTGATATCGCACAACACTTGGGTAAGAAAGGGTGAGAAGGAGAGTTTAACGCCAAGATCAAGAAACAAGTATTCATATACAAAGAAGAAGTGGGAGTACTTGGGGTCATTAAACACACGGTGTTGCCAAGGGCGGTCTTGCCCCCGACATCCGGTGGTACGATGAAGGTCCTCTAATAACGGGGAACATCAAAGCCCACCAGCCCTGCGGGCAAGGTCAGAAATAGAGCCGCTGGTAGAAAGGTCTGATGTTTGGTTAAGAATCCCTTGTTCGGGAGCTTCTGAGATGGGGGAAGGGAGAATGGCAAAGGTTGCCAAGCGATGAGCTTTGATTTCCTCCATGGAGGAAAGGGCCCCAGCTGAGGGCATCGTAAAAAGTGGAAGAAGAAAGAAGGGATAAAAAACTAACCAGGTAGGGACTGTGAGAAGAGGAGAAAGAATGGCCGGAGCTTTGAGTTCGCAAGATTGGCGAAAGGAACCAGTATGAGAGCCATGGACGAATATGGGAACAGTTGACAGTAAGTGATGAATGATGGAAAGAGGAAGGATTTAAAGGCTAGGGAGAATAGCGGTTGGGAAATCGTTCCTCGACGTGGCAAGATAAAATGATTACTCGAGAGAGTGAGACATGGATTTCAGGAAGGGGGAACAACGCCTTAAGCGAAAGGTTACAACAGCTAAAGCTCATTGGTTCAAATTCAAATCGACAGGTTCAATTGTGATTTGAAGGGGCATTTCGAGAATAGCAGTTGAGGTTGATGACCCGGGTTTATATGATTTTTTAGGATTTTTCTTTGTTAGTTTTGAGTCTTTTTCTTATGTCTCATGTAGTGTTTCATGCATTCTCATGCATTTTAACTTTTATTTGTGCATTTGCATTAGTTTAGTAATTTTGTAGTTTTATAAGGGCTTTAGTTGCCTTTTAGTATAGTTTGAGTCTTTTGTTATTTGTCATTAGTTTTGAGTCCCTTGTGCAATTAAATGGTTGGTATTCTTGATATTTTTCCTTGAGCTTTGATGAGAGTAATCAGGTCTGAAACTGAAGGAGAAGGAATGTCAAGAAGCTTGGAGAATTGAATGGAGGCTTAAAGAGGAGTAAAGAGGAGTTAAAATGAAGATCAAAAGCCTTTTCAGCGAGCTTTGAGCGCCTAGGTGCTAGGAATTGGCGCCTAGGCGCTAGTTGTTTTTTTGCCAAGCTTTCTGAATTGGCGCCTAGGCGCTCTAAATTGGCGCCAATTACCTCCAGGGGCCATATTTTCAGCATGGAATTGGCGCTTAGGCGCTCTGAATTGGCGCCTGAGCGCCCGGAACAGCCCAAACTTGTGATTTTTGCCTATAAATATGATTTTAGTCATTTTCTTTTGAATCGGGGGATATCTTTTCATACTTTGTAAAATTCAGAGGTAGAGGATCATCTAGGATAGTGAGAGAAGGCTTCCAAGCTTGTGTTCAAGGTTCTTAGCCAAGCATGGCTCTTGCCATGCTTGGCTAATCTCTCTTCTTTTACTTTGGTTTTCTTGTAAGACTTTTCCTTTTAAGTTATAATCTTAAGTTCTTTCCCACATGTTCTTCTTCTTTCCTTGAATCCCATATCCATGCTTTATGTTTCAAGTTAGAACATGTGCTAGCTTTATGCTTTTCTATAATAGAACAGAAAATTGTTATAGATTAGGGACTTGTTATACGATTACCTCTTCTATACTTGCTACTAGGAATAGAGGAAGGGTTGGGGTTTGTTGGCCTGAACTTTATAATCTTTATGCTTCAAACAAATGTTTAAGTACGCAAGGAATTGGGCTTATCTTTTGGTTTGAAAGAATTAACTATGCGAGGCATCGATAGGTAGTTGCTTAGGCTATAACATCAAGGAGAGATTCATGAGAACATGTGCTTAGAATGATGTGCTTGAATTGATTAGTTGAGCAAGGACCCAAAGTAAATCACTCTTTCTTTTCATTCTCTGTTTCATTTCTGAATTTATATTTTCTTTTTCCTTATTACTACTTCGTCATATGTTTGCCTCAATAAAACAAATCTTCTAACTCGAGGCTTAAACCGAATCTATTCACTCACAATCCCTGTGGTTCGATATTTAAAACCGGGTGGATTCCGTACACTTGCGGATTTACCAACAAGTTTTTGGCGCCGTTGCCGGGGAATGTTTGTGATTTTTGGTTTGAGTTACGAGTTTGAGTTTAGTCTACCTAAGACTATAACTTAGGGCTGAATGGGAGACAACCCTTGTTTTTTTCTGTTTTGTTCCTATGTATCAATTTAACTGATTCGTTCTTGTTCTTAGTGCTTGTTGTGACTTGATCAATTATAACATGATTTGAGGTTTGGAATTCCATGAACCTGACCTTGAGTGAATCAGCTAGTGAATTTAATTTTAATTAGATTCATTGGTCATGAGTTGATAAGTTGATACTTAGGATCTTCTTTTGCTGTTTTACGTTTTATGTTTAGTGTTTCAGGAAATAAAAAGGATACACACTTGGAGGCACTCAATCACTTTGAAGGAGGTTCTTTTCTTACCCTGAGTTTTAGTCCATGCATTTTTGCATATTTTTCTTTTCTAGATTTTGTTTATCCAATTTTATCATGCATTGTTATTTAGAGTCTTTTGTACCTTGGTCTTTATTCCTTAAACTCAAATGACATGTTCCCAAGTCTTGCTCACTCACATGGTGCTGGTTTTGAAAATGTTTTTAAGTGGATACTTTGTGTTTTCTTTTGGGGAGTGATTGTATGATTGGGAAAGAGAGGGAGAGACTTCGGTCTTCTAAGTGTTGTCTTGAGGATAGAGTTGATGTGAGTCCACAAGGGTCCATCTTTGACCCTTCACTATATAATTTCCCTGGAGGATCCTGACTCACTTGCACTTCTTGGTTCTGTGTTTCATTTCATGCGTCCTTGAGTGTAGCTTTAGGAGACTTGCATTCTTGAGACTGGTAGGTTTTCTTGTACTTCAGAAATTGTTTTATAACATCTTTGTCCCTAGTTGACCCTTTTGAGCCTTATGGATATTTCCTTGGTATCTATGTTTAATGGGCTGGTTGTTTGGAGGATTCAATGGGGAGTTGTGGTTCTTAACTCTTGATGGAGCTAGTTTATAAAAAGTGCAATTGTCTCTTGCCCCAAAGAAAAAGAATTGAAAAAAGTCAAAAGAGAAAATGAACTCCATGGTGTGGTGGAGTTCCAAAAAAAAAAAGAAAAAAATATGAAACAAAAAGGTGTTAAGAGACTTGAGTGCTAAGTATCAACAACTTGAAAGCTCCGGAATTCCAAATTGGACCACACTCAAATTTTGTGCAGCCTTAGTCTTCCTTAGGGACCACCTACCTTGTGCTTTACCTAGCCAACATTACAACCCTTTTTGAAGTCTCATTGAATAATGCATTGTCAACTTTAGTTTCTCTTGAGTGAATGATTCTCAGAACCTATGAACTTGCTTTTGTGCTCAGTGCACTAAACAATTGTCTCATGCTAGGATGTTAGCTCTAAATGCTTCTCATAGTGGATTCTAAATTCTTCTTTGTCTAAGAGTTGCATGAAGTTGATTGTTGAATCTTTATCTTGGAACTAACTACATTTACTTGATCCCCCGGTTTTCTGAAAATGTATCCCTCTTTTGGCATGTGTGTTGGGAGTAATTCTTTGTGCTTGAGGGCAAGCTAATCTTAGTGACGCTCGAGGGTGAGCTGTCGTTGAGTATAGTGGTGTGATGACCCGGGTTTATATGATGTTTTTAGGGTTTTTCTTTGTTAGTTTTGAGTTTTTTTCTTACGTCTCATGTAGTGTTTCATGCATTCTCATGCATTTTAACTTTTATTTGTGCATTTGCATTAGTTTAGTAATTTTGTAGTTTTATAAGGACTTTAGTTGCATTTTAGTATAGTTTGAGTCTTTTGTTAACTGTCATTAGTTTTGAGTCCCTTGTGCAATTAAATGGTTGGTATTCTTGATATTTTTCCATGAGCTTTGATGAGAGTAATCAGGTCTGAAACTGAAGGAGAAGGAAGGTCAAGAAGCTTGGAGAATTGAATGGAGGCTTAAAGAGGAGTAAAGAGGAATTAAAATGAAGATCAAAAGCCTTTTCAGCGAGCTTTGAGCGCCTAGGCGCTGGGAATTGGCGCCTAGGCGCTAGTTGTTTTTTTGCCAAGCTTTCTGAATTGGCACCTACGAGCTCTGAATTGGCGCCTAGGCGCCAATTACCTCCAGGGGCCATATTTTCAGCATGGAATTGGCGCTCAGGCGCTCTGAATTGGCGCCTGAGCGCCCGGAACAGCCCAAACTCGTGATTTTTGCCTATAAATAGGACTTTAGTCATTTTCTTTTGAATCGGGGGATATCTTTTCATACTTTGTAAAATTCAGAGGTAGAGGATCATCTAGGATAGTGAGAGAAGGCTTCCAAGCTTGTGTTCAAGGTTCTTAGCCAAGCATGGCTCTTGCCATGCTTGGCTAATCTCTCTTCTTTTACTTTGGTTTTCTTGTAAGACTTTTCCTTTTAAGTTATAATCTTAAGTTCTTTCCCACATGTTCTTCTTCTTTCCTTGAATCCCATATCCATGCTTTATGTTTCAAGTTAGAACATGTGCTAACTTTATGCTTTTCTATAATAGAACGGAAGTTTGTTATAGATTAGGGACTTGTTATGGGTGAAGGTATGAAAAACGGTAGAAAGGGGGGGTTTGAATAACGTTTTCAGTATAAAATTTCCACCTTAAAGATTTTGACAAATCTTTCGAGAACTTAAGTGCTAAAGATAAGAGATAGAAAAGCACACAAGGATTTTATCCTGGTTCACTTGATAAATCACTCAAGCTACTCCAGTCCACCCGTTAAGGTGATTTCTTCCTTCTTAGAATGAAGGCAATCCACTAATCAGGTAAGAGTTACAACTGCACTTGAAACCTACAAGTGACTAACAATTACACTGACTTAGCTCACACTAAGATTCACTCTCTTAGTCTTCTCTAGGATCCGATCAGCCTTGATCTCCTAAAGGAACTAAACAAACTGTTTATCAAAGAATTGTTTACAAGAGATTTGCTTCTAAAAAGCTAATAGTAAACTCAATGAATTTCAGATGAAAGAAAGCTTAGAAGAATTTTAATATGTCTTGCGCGTATGTGAATGCTTCTAGCCGCTTCTTTCAGTCTTCAGCCTCTTTATATACTCCAAGGATTTGGGTTGAGCGTTGCATGGAAAATGCTACCGTTGGAGGGCAGTTCTGGAAAATCCAGCTTCTGCTGTGTCTGAGACTGTTAGGTAGGTCGTCAGGAAGGTACAGTTGCTTTTGTACTTGGATAGCGACTTGACCTTTAAACCTAGGAGACTTCTGATCAGGGGAATGCTTCATATTGGAACTTGTGAAGCCGGTTGATCAGAGTCAGAGGGAAAGCCCAGATCCTCTGACCATTGTTTCTTCTGATTCTGAACTCAGAGGGAAGAACATGGTCTTCAGAGTATCTTGCTTCTGGACAACAGAATTTCACTAATCAGCTTCTGGATCTTCATAGTCTTCTACACCGTCAGAATATCTGAGCCTTCAGTGTTTCTTGGTTATCAGACTTTCTGGATCTTCAGAGCTTCTAGTGACTGAGTCCACATCAGAGTTTGTATAACTTCAGAACTTCTGAAGCTTTTCCACTGTTCATACTGAACATGGTGAATGCGAAAGCGTTGCTTGGGTTGCTCTTTATACACAGTGCTTCTGATTTGTGTGAGATTGAGTTGAGGTCAGAGCCTGTAAATAGCACACTCAGAAAAACACGTTAGAGTACCACAATTGTTCATATCAAAAGGTTAACTTGTAATCATCAAAACATAGAGTTGTACTACTAGATCAAAACTTGATCTTACAATCTCCCCCTTTTTGATGATGACAAAACTAAGATTTTTGATGAACAATTCTTAAACATTAAACTGAATTCACTCAGAGTTTAGAGATATAGAATAAGACTTATCCTGATGTGAATAGTTTATCTTGCTCATTCTGAATTCAAGTCACTGCTTGATTCTGAGCTTAGCTCCCCCTGAATCTAATACTTGATGAAAACGTTAGTAAAGTCTAGATTCTGAGCTAAATAATATAAGAGTTCAGAGTGAAAAACTTATGACATAGATGAAAATCGAGTAATCAGAGCGCATAAGTAATCAGAGTCACGGACAAGGTATCAGAGTCTTGGGTATCAGAGTCAACTTGGAATCACTTCAGAAGAAGTGAAATGTATTCCTTGTATTTGCCCAGTGACACATCTATGGTCATGAAGGTGGAACTCTTAAATTCTCCAAAAGAAAAATAAATCACACTAACACATCTTACACATCAAAAACTGGGTTTACTCCCCCTTTTTGTCATAAGCAAAAAGCTTGGGGTGTGAAAAACTTAGCTTGAAGTACAAGGTACTCCCCCTTAGAGAAGGTCTAAGTTTAAAGAAAATGAAAACGATGCAAGAATCAGAGTTAGGCGAAATGAATAGAAGAGTTAATGCAAGAGAAGAACGTTTACCACCGGTCAAGGGAGTAAAGAGAAGGGTCAGTTACCAAGAATTTAATCTCGAGAAACTGTAGGAGCATTAACTTTCAGAGAGAAAGTGAAGCCTATATAAAGAGTGGGAGAGAGAGGTAAGCTTCACAACTCGAACAATTTTCAGTAAGGAAAAAAATGGCATCATACATCGTAGCACTAGAAGAGCTGAGGAAGAAGGCCTTCGAGGAGGACTTGTTCCTGAACATCAGGCATCCAGAGGGTACAACGACCATCTCGGAGCTGACACGGACACTGCTGGAGGAGGACCTGCGTCCAGAGTTGAAGAGAGACCTGAGGGAATTTCTTGCCTTCGTGGAGGAGGTGCAAGAACTCAGCCGGCTTGAACGCAAGCTGCTGGAAGAAAAAGAGATCTTGGAAGAGAAGCTCAAGACTGCAGAAGAGATTCTGGAGAGGGATGAGCTAAAGGACAGGCTCAGCAACATCCAGTATGCACTGGAGCGTCTGCAGAAGGATAGGTCAGAGCAGCGCCAGGAGTGCAGAAGAATGAGGAGGGATCCTCCATTCTAGACTTTAGGGAAAGAATGTATGATGTAAACATAAAGAGATTATGAATAAAAAGATTTTTGCAAACACATGTGACAAAAATATATAGATATGCATAGATAATCACAAATGAACAAAGTAGAATAATTAAATAAAAAGAAACAGAAGTTAACAAAATAAAACAACGTTAAAGAAAAAGAAAAGCGAAGAGATCCTAAAACTAGGGTTTATCAGTTCGACGCAGAAGTTCCATCATCATGTGCTTCATTTCAATTAGCATGGATTCATGAGTGTCAAGACGCTGCTCCATGATGTCGAGTCTGGACGAGCTTGACTGAGTAGAACCGGAAGGAACATTCTGAGCAGATTGAGGAGCTGGAATGGAAGCAGAAGCAGCAGAAGTAAACACTACTGGTGCAAGTGCTTGGCATCTAAGAGCTTCAGCCTCAGCTTCAATTCGTTCTGCCTCTAATCTGGCTTGTTCAGCTTGAGCTGCTGCTTGACGTGCAGCTTCTTCTGCTTGAGCTTTCTTTCTCTTAGCTTCTTCAATAGCTTCAAGAAGCTTATGTCTCTGTTCTTGTTCATGAAGAGCCACCCTTCGAGCAAACCTTTGCTTTGCAGCCTCAATCCTCTGACTTCCTTCTGCATGCAGGAGCTACATCATAATTGGAACTTGAGCCACTAGCCAAGTGCCCAGATTGTTCCACTCATCAGCCACATGTTCAGCATTCTCACTTAGGTCAGTCTGACCGTGCACATTGCGTAGCATCAAAGAGGCTTCATGATAGAAAATATTGATGCACTCAGAGAGAGATGTGGGTCGGAGGTGAGTGTAAGGAATTATGGAGAGGTTGGTTTCAGGAGAGGCTGGGTGATTGCTGCTGTGAGCTTCAGAGGCACCTTGTGGAGAGCCAATGTTAAACATTTGAGCATTGGGTTCAGAGGTTCCAAGGTGAGGTTCTGAAGTTTCAACCAGAGGATGGGGTGATCTAACCGAGGATTGGTTAGACACAGATTGTTCAGGTTCAGGTTCTGGTTGAATAGGCTCTTGTTGGTCTGGGGCAGGGTGAGCTTGTTGAGCCAAAGGGTCTGCCTCATGTAAAGGATTGGCCAAGATAGGTTCATCTGGGTCAACTAGACGTTCAGGTCTAGGGCCAGGATATCTCCTAGGGCTTGGACAAGTGAGATAATACTCTTCTAAGGTAGACACCTTTTCTTTTCTGACCTCCATGAATTTTCTAATGGATTCAGAGTTGTTGGAGGGAGAAGAGTCAGCAACATTGATAGGGAAGGATACAGGTGTAAAGGCTGTGGAAGAGTCTGTATCCGTGGGTCTGAGAGCCAGTCGTTCTGATGCTCTTGGGACAGAGTGATCAGAGGTTCTGGGTCCAGGTTCTGTTTGGGTAGGCTCTGGTTGTTCATGAATGATGGGTTCAGAAGTTAATGGGTTGTACGGAATGGTAATGGGAGAGGTTGGTTCTTCTGACCTAGAGGGTTGGTTCTGGAGCAAATTCCAGAGAGGTGCTTCAGTAGGGGAAGGTTGAAAGAACGAAGACCTTGGGGAATGTGGTGGAGAGGTGGTTTGTGCAGCTGGTTGGGACTCAGGAATAGGAGTGAGGGGATTTGAAGAGTGTTTGAGCATGGCAGATATGGGGAGTGCATCAAATAAATTCAAATCATCATCAGAAGCAATGGCAGACTTACTTGAATGTGCTGATGATCTTGTCACTCTGGCAGGAGTTTCAATCCTTCTGACCACTTCAGCAGCTGGTTCCACCCGAGTAGGCTTCACCACGATTCTGACCTGCTTCTTCTTCTTCTTAGGAGGACCATCCTCATTATCACCATCATCACCATCATCGGGCTTGCTGGTTTCATCGTGCTTTCTCTTGGATTGACCAGCCTTCTTCTTTTTGATCAGAGGGACATCTGATTCCTCAGAAGATTCTTCTAGGATCATCTTCCTCTGAACTTTCTTCTTGGGAGGAGAAGGAAACTCTGGAGCTGGCGACAGTCTGCTGAAGAAATCATCGAGATCAATTTCGAATCCTTGAGCCCTTAGGTCTTCAACATAGCACCTAATGGCGTCAGGATTGTCAGCCTGTGTCCACAGAGGGTAGTCATTCAGAGGCATCCTTCTACTTCTGATCTCAGAAGATGTGTCTTCATGGGAAGGAGCAATCTTCTTCTTGATTAGGCCCATCTTCTTTAGAGAATTTGCAGTGAAGACATCACTGACAATGGTGGTCAGATCCTCTGTGCATCCAGCATTTATCAGATCTTGAATGAGGCCACTCTCAATGAAGAGATCAGACAAAAGTCTCCCGAAGGGAATATACTTGATCGCTGACTTGATGGAGGCAGTGGTACGAGACTTCCGGATACATTCCTTCAAGTAGGAGAACAGGAAGTAGGGAAGGCAGATCTTCTTCTGGTCTTGGATGAAGAACAACATCACCTTCTGGTTGAAGTTGATGTAGTCTGGGGAACTGCCCTTTGGTCTCTGGTTTATGCAGTAGAGCAAAATTTTGTGCCAGATCCTGAGCTTGGGATGAAGGTCCATCACCTTGTAATTCGTCTTGCCCGGTTTGTAATTGGTGTACAGGGCCTTGTTGATCTCATCCTTCGTCTTGGGTTTCAGCTTCGATTCCGTGAATTGGAAACGATACCCAAAAGCAGTGTTTGCACCCAGCAAATTCACGAGAGACTTCTCTGTGATGATGATCTTTCTTTCAAGAATGTGAGATACCACCTGAGTATCATCGCAGTCGGCGTGCTTCCAGAATTCCTTGATCAGTTTATCATACACCGGTCCTCGAAGCCTGTTGAAGTAATTTCCCCAACCTTGAACTTGGACTTCAGGACGGAGATCATACCCATTTGTAGCCAGGTTGTCGAGGTCGAATCTCCATTCTGCCAGGACTTGAAGTTCCTCAGGAGCATAAACGCAATGAACGGCACAGCCCCGTTCTGCAATTGGAATAATCTGCTCTTGAGCTTGACCTTGATCTTGTGTCGGATTCTCAGGGCCCCTTTGACCCGTTGCTAGACCAACTACCATGTGAGGGAACTGGGTTGCATCTGCAGTAGCTCTTCTGGTTTGACTCACCATTTTTGAAGCGGTTGAAGGTTTGAGGTAGAAGATGAAGGTTGAAAGATGAAGAGAGATCGAGAGAGAAAACGAGGATAAGCGGTTTTGAAATAGCAGAGAGAGAGAGAGAGAGTAAAAACCGAAAGTGAAAGAGATCGTGTGTGTATAGTGGGTTTTGACAAATAACCGTTGTTGATTCAAAAAGCAATTTAAGATCAACGGTTGAAAATTAAAGATAGATAGTAACAGTAAATACACAGATCACACACAGGAGAGAAGCACATCTACACGCAATCATAACAGACTGTCACACGGGCACAAGGAACTATGCATCAGAAATACTGACACACGTGTTGCTGTCTCAGCTTCAGAATCAGTACCAGTGGGTACACACACTCTGATTGAGTTACCTTCTGGACTAGACATCTTCTGATCAAGAAGTATCATAGTCAGAGGTTCTGATCCATCTTCACTCTGGACAAAAGTCCATGTTCAGATTTTTCAGAATAAAATTAAATCTATCCTCTGCTAAGGGCTTTGTAAAGATATCTGCCCATTGATGGTCAGTATCAACAAACTTCAGAAGAAGTACGCCCTTCTGTACATAATCTCTAATAAAGTGATACTTTACCTCAATGTGCTTTGCCCTAGAATGCAAGATAGGATTCTTACTCAATGAGATTGCAGCAGTGTTATCACAATAGATTGGGATATTGCTCTCAAGGATCTGATAATCCTCCAGCTGATGTTTCATCCAGAGCATCTGAGTGCTGCATATTGCTGCTGAGATATATTCTGCCTCTGCAGTTGATAGTGCAATGGTTGATTGCCTCTTGCTTGCCCATGAGACTAGATTGCTTCCCAGAAATTGACAATTTCCAGAAGTATTTTTTCTCTCTGTTCTATCTCCAGCATAATCAGCATCACAGTAACCTGAAAGCTTATACTCTGATGTTTTCTTATACATCAAGCCAAGGTTAGTGGTGCCTTTCAGATACCTTAGGATCCTCTTAACAGCAGTTAAGTGGGTTTCCCTTGGATCTGATTGGAAACGAGCACATAAATGAACACTAAATAGTATGTCTGGCCTAGATGCAGTTAAGTATAGAAGTGAACCTATCATGCCACGATAGAGCTTCTGACATACTTTACCACTTTTATCTTCTTTCTCCAGAATGCATGTAGGATGCATTGGAGTCTTGGCCACTGTAGATTCCAGCATATTGAACTTCTTCAGAAGTTCTATATGTTCCTTCTGGTGTCTGATCAACTTGTATTCCCAGAAAGTACTTTAATTCTCCCATCATACTCATCTCAAATTCAGCCTGCATCATCTTAGAAAATTCTTTGCATAGAGATTGATTAGCAGAACCAAATATAATATCATCAACATAAATTTGCACAATTAAGATATCATCTTTATAAGTCTTGCAGAAAAGAGTTGTATCTACTTTACCCCTTACAAACTCATTCTCCAGAAGGAATGAGCTGAGTCTCTCATACCATGCTCTGGGAGCTTGCTTCAGACCGTAGAGTGATTTCTTCAATTTGAACACATGGTCCGGTTTCTTCTCATCTTCAAAACCTGGGGGTTGATGAACATAGACTTCCTCTGAAATATAACCATTTAGGAAGGCACTCTTCACGTCCATCTGATGTAGAACTATGTTGTGATTTACTGAAAAAGAGATCAACAGTCTGATTGCCTCCAGTCTTGCTACTGGAGCAAATGTTTCAGTGTAGTCTATTCCTTCCTGCTGGCTGTAGCCTTGAGCAACTAGCCTTGCCTTGTTTCTGACTACATCTCCTTTCTCATTCAGCTTGTTTCTGAATACCCATTTTGTTCCAATAACATGGACACTCTCAGGCTTCTTCACTAAGCTCCAAACATCGTTCTTGGAGAATTGATTCAATTCTTCTTCCATAGCCAGAATCCAATCCTTGTCCTGAAGAGCTTCATCTATGGACTTGGGTTCAATTAAGGACACCAATCCTTTCAGATTGAGCAAGGTCTCTTCAGAGGGTCTGAAGGCAGATCTGGTTCTGACTGGTTCGTCTTTGTTGCCCAAAATCAATTCCTTAGGGTGAGCTGCAGTGATTCTGCTCTTCTTCAGAGTTTGTGAGTTAGAGGGACCAGCTTCTTCCTCTGGTTCATCTTCCTCTGGCTCAACTTCCTCTGGAGCTTTGCCTTTGTCAGAAACATTAATGCTTAAATCTGCAAACTTTTCAACTAGCTTTGACTGGTCAGAGTCAAGCTTATCGTCAAATCTAACATGAATAGATTCTTCAATAGTCTTAGCATCAGTATTATAAAATCTAAAACCTTTAGATCTCTCAGAGTAACCGAGTAATAGACACTTAGAAGACTTAGCATCAAATTTATGCAATCTATCCTTAGTATTGAGAACATAACAAACACAGCCAAAAGGATGAAAATAAGAAATGTTGGGTTTTATGTTCTTCCACAATTCATAAGGAGTCTTATTCAGAATTGGTCTCACAGAGATTCTGTTCTGAATGTAACATGCTGTATTTACTGCCTCTGCCCAAAAGTGCTTAGCCATGCCAGTTTCTTGGAGCATGGTTCTAGCCATCTCCTGAAGAGTTCTGTTCTTCCTCTCAACAACACCATTTTGTTGAGGAGTTCTGGGACAAGAGAAATCATGTGCAATTCCATAAGAATCAAACAGACTCTCAAATTTGTCATTCTCAAACTCTCCACCGTGGTCACTTCTGACACGCACAATCCTACAAGCCTTCTCGTTTTGCACTTGAGCAATGAAGGTAGAGAACACAGCATGAGACTCATCCTTGTGGGTTAGAAACTTTACCCATGTCCAGCGGCTATAGTCATCAACGATAACCATCCCATATCTCTTGCCACCTATAGACTCAGTTTTCACTGGTCCAAAAAGGTCGATATGCAGAAGTTCCAACGGCCTTGAGGTTGAGACAACATTCTTTGCCTTGAAAGGGACTTTTGTGAATTTGCCTTTCTGACATGCTTCACAAAGAGCGTCTGAAGCGAACTTCAGATTGGGTAAGCCCCTGACAAGGTTTAGCTTGCTCAGCTGAGAAATCTTTCTCATACTGGCATGCCCTAACCGTCTATGCCATACCCACTGCTCTTCATTAACAGACAGAAGGCACTTCACATTCTGAGCCTCCAACTCAGATAATCTGATCTTATAAATGTTGTTCTTCCTCTTGCTGTTAAACAGAACAGAGCCATCGATTTGACTTACAGCCCGGCAGGACTTTTGATTGAATATAACATCATAACCCTTGTAAGCTAATTGACTTATAGACAATAAGTTATGTGTTAAGCCGTCTACCAATAACACATTATCAATGCATGGACTACTATCTACACAAATAGTACCAGTACCAACAATTTTACCCTTTTCATTTCCTCCAAAGCCAACTTCGCCTCCAGGCTTAAGTTTCAGCTCTCGGAACATACGCCTTTCTCCCGTCATGTGACGCGAGCATCCACTGTCCAGATACCATGATTGGTGTTTCAGTGGAGCTATCAAGGATATCTGCAACATAGATAATCTTGTCCTTAGGTACCCACTTTCTGGGTCCTCTCTTGTTAGTTACCCCAGAGGTTCTGATCACCTTGGGTGTCTCAACATGATATTTTAAGGGAATATTTGCATGATATTTAGTCATAGAGAAGGATCCCTTTTTAAGAGGGTTTTTAGCAACTTTAGTAGGTACAGGATCAGGCAATATGGTACCAGAGGGAACAAAGCATTCATACAAGGATTTAGCTTTAGACACAGAGGGCTCATTTCTAATTGGCTTAGAATAGGCAATGCCATGCATTCCATTTCTGCTTACGCCATAGATCATTGAAGCCATTAAGCTTCTATCCACGCTTTTAGCTAGGAATCTTTGAAAAGACTTTTCATACTTAGATTCATTTCTACAGTCAGAGGCATCACAGGCAACAATTTCTTCTAACTTAGCAATCTGGTTCTTAAGCACAGAGTTAGAATTGATCAAGGCATGATTATCATTTTTCAAATCAGAAATAATTTTCTCATGTTCAGAAGGAGTCTTGGAAACAGCAGATAAGTTCTTTTTCAGCTTCTTATGCTTAGACAATAAGGAGTTATACTTATCCATAATGTCAGACAATGCATGTTTCAGTTCAGAGGTAGAGAAAGAAGCGAATACCTCATTTTCATCGTCTGAGTTAGGATTTCCTTCTGATTCTGAGTCAGAGTCAACAACTCCCTTTGACTCTGCTTCCTTGTCTTTGACAATAGCCATGAGTCCTTGGACTTCACCATCAGAGTCAACATCCTCTGACTCTGATTCATCAAATGTCACCATCAGACTCTTCTTTGTCTTGAAGTGCTTCTTTGGCTTCTTGTCCTTCTTCAACTTTGGACAGTCACTTTTGTAGTGCCCTGATTCTTTGCACTCAAAGCATGTGACTTCCTTAAGTGAGGACTTCTTCTGACCTGAGGATTCAGATTTTCCTTTTGCCTTTCCAGAGCCTTTGTATTTGCTCTGCCTGTGCTTCCAGATGCGATTGAGTCTCTTGCAAATCAGAGTCAGCTCATCTTCATCAGAATCTTCTGATGCTTCTTCAGATTCCTCTTCTTCAGCTTGAAGAGCTTTTGACTTCTCAACCTTAGCCTTTTCAGATTTAGATTTCAAGGCTATGGACTTTTTCCTCAGATCTTGCATCTCTGAGCGCTTCAGCTCATGGCATTTCAAAATGCTGATGAGTTCTTCTAAACTCATATTCTCAACGTCTCTCGTGAGCTCTATTGAAGTCACCAAAGGCATCCAACTTTTAGGAAGACACCTGATGACCCTTATGACATGATCTTTTGTTGTGTAGCTCTTGTTGAGAGGTCGTATGCCAGCTACAAGCAACTGAAATCTGGAGAACATTTCTTCAATGGACTCATTTGGCTCCATGATGAAGGATTCATACTTTTGGATCAAAGACAATGCCTTTGATTCTTTGACTTTCTTGTTTCCTTCATGAGACATCTTCAGAGATTCAAAAATGCCTTTCGCAAACTCACGATCTGTAATCTTCTGGTACTCTTCATAGGAAATAGCACTTAGAAGAATTGCTCTTGCTTTGTGATGTTGTGAGTATAGCTTCTTTTGATCTGCAGTCATCTCTGACCTTGGGATCTTCTTGCCATCTGCATCAACTGGACGCTCGTAGCCATCCACAATAATATCCCAGAGATCTGCATCGAAACCCAGAAAGAAACTTTCCAGTCTATCTTTCCAATATTCGAACCTTTGACCGTCGAACATAGGAGGCTTTGCATTGTAACCATCTCTTTGAGTTTCACTGGTGGTGGCAGCCATTGTTTTTCACACCGGCCCGGATCACTGAACACTGTTAGGTGTGGTAATCAGAACTTGCGCTCTGATACCAATTGAAGGTATGAAAAACGGTAGAAAGGGGGGGTTTGAATAACGTTTTCAGTATAAAATTTCCACCTTAAAGATTTTGACAAATCTTTCGAGAACTTAAGTGCTAAAGATAAGAGATAGAAAAGCACACAAGGATTTTATCCTGGTTCACTTGATAAATCACTCAAGCTACTCCAGTCCACCCGTTAAGGTGATTTCTTCCTTCTTAGAATGAAGGCAATCCACTAATCAGGTAAGAGTTACAACTGCACTTGAAACCTACAAGTGACTAACAATTACACTGACTTAGCTCACACTAAGATTCACTCTCTTAGTCTTCTCTAGGATCCGATCAGCCTTGATCTCCTAAAGGAACTAAACAAACTGTTTATCAAAGAATTGTTTACAAGAGATTTGCTTCTAAAAAGCTAATAGTAAACTCAATGAATTTCAGATGAAAGAAAGCTTAGAAGAATTTGAATATGTCTTGCGCGTATGTGAATGCTTCTAGCCGCTTCTTTCAGTCTTCAGCCTCTTTATATACTCCAAGGATTAGGGTTGAGCGTTGCATGGAAAATGCTACCGTTGGAGGGCAGTTCTGGAAAATCCAGCTTCTGCTGTGTCTGAGACTGTTAGGTAGGTCGTCAGGAAGGTACAGTTGCTTTTGTACTTGGATAGCGACTTGACCTTTAAACCTAGGAGACTTCTGATCAGGGGAATGCTTCATATTGGAACTTGTGAAGCCGGTTAATCAGAGTCAGAGGGAAAGCCCAGATCCTCTAACCATTGTTTCTTCTGATTCTGAACTCAGAGGGAAGAACATGGTCTTCAGAGTATCTTGCTTCTGGACAACAGAATTTCACTAATCAGCTTCTGGATCTTCAGAGTCTTCTACACCGTCAGAATATCTGAGCCTTCAGTGTTTCTTGGTTATCAGACTTTCTGGATCTTCAGAGCTTCTAGTGACTGAGTCCACATCAGAGTTTGTATAACTTCAGAACTTCTGAAGCTTTTCCACTGTTCATACTGAACATGGTGAATGCGAAAGCGTTGCTTGGGTTGCTCTTTATACACAGTGCTTCTGATTTGTGTGAGATTGAGTTGAGGTCAGAGCCTGTAAATAGCACACTCAGAAAAACACGTTAGAGTACCACAATTGTTCATATCAAAAGGTTAACTTGTAATCATCAAAACATAGAGTTGTACTACTAGATCAAAACTTGATCTTACAATGGGATTACCTCTTCTATACTTGCTACTAGGAATAGAGGAAGGGTTGGGGTTTGTTGGCCCGAACTTTATAATCTTTATGCTTCAAACAAATGTTTAAGTACGCAAGGAATTGAGCTTATCTTTTGGTTTGAAAGAATTAACTGTGCGAGGCATCGATAGGTAGTTGCTTAGGCTATAACATCAATGAGAGATTCATGAGAACATGTGCTTAGAATGATGCGCTTGAATTGATTAGTTGAGCAAGAACCCAAAGTAAATCACTCTTTCTTTTCATTCTCTGTTTCATTTCTGAATTTATATTTCTTCTTCCTTATTACTACTTCGTCATATGTTTGCCTCAATAAAACAAACCTTCAAACTCGAGGCTTAAACCAAATCTATTCACTCACAATCCCTGTGGTTCGATATTTAAAACCGGGTGGATTCCGTACACTTGCGGATTTACCAACAGAGGTTCTACAGATTCATTGACCTTTACACTGTTTCAGCACATTACATGTGGCGTACACGTGTCAAGACATTGTAACACCCTCTAAACCCCGCATAATAATATATCATAAATCAGAGTAAAATGCATAACACAGAGGGTGTCACACTTATTCTCCAGAAACATAAATCAAAACACCTGTCATGCTCATAATAAATATATAAATTTTCCAACTTTAATGTCGCAACATCATATGCATAGCACAGCGGATTTATTTCAACTCCAAAATTTAACATAAAGAGAGTTCATAGGTAACTCTTAACATCAAGATACAAAACTAAACGTTTCCCGGTGTTACATAACAGAGCATGACTCCCTTAACTAAACCGTAAATGAAAGACTAGCTCCTCCAACTAACCCTCGCGAGAAGCTCCACTATCTTCGGTACCTGAGCGATGTCGCATAGAACATCATTCCAACAGAAGGGTGAGAACTCATATCATATGGATAAGCATAATAATAAATAATGTAAAAGCTTATCTATGCTCCACATAAATTACTCACATTCACTAACAAATAATAAATTATGTAATTTTAACATAATTAATCAAGTTCACAGTTATGGCAAATACTCCATAAATTATAGCTCAATTAGAACATATATAATAGTCTCTAATTACCACCACATCAAATCTCTCCAAAAATATCACCATAACACATATGACTCAAGTGAGACCCGTGCAAATGCCTTTGGTACCAAAGTTGTTATCCTTAGCGGTATCACCGCGTCCACTCCAGACAGATAACCACCAATAAAGCCCTCGCTCTAGGCTTCAAAACCACTCCAGTTTTGGGACAAGTCACTAGCCTCCACGAGAACTAGCAAACATTGCCTCTTGACAACTATGCAGTGTATTGTGCAAAACTCAACTAACATATGCATATTCAGACCATCTCCAAGTCCTAATTATTTTAGCATATTCATCACGAGTTGCACAAAACACATATTACATGTTATCAATTATACAACTTGCAATCACAACAACTTAGCATCTCAAACATAACATCAATTCAGAAACAACATCATATAATGATTATTAAAAATAGATGTAAATTAAATATAATTCATATATAACAGGTTCTGCAACTATTTCCTAAAGACTGGATTTCTCTCTAAATTTTCCCAAAAACTCGCGACATGCTCATGCTCGCCATCTCGCGACATCTCACTGCACAACTCGCCATGTCGCGACATCTCACGACATCTCCCTACACAACTCGCCATGTTGCTGAATAACTCGCCATGTCGCGACATCTCACGACATCTCCCTACGCAACTCACCATGTCGCGACATCTTGCGACATCTTCCTGCGCAACTCGCCATGTGCGCGCACCACACATCTAATGAACTATTAAACAGATGTAAATTATCAAATATACTCAGAAAAATCTAATATTTTTATCATGGTTCCGTATACACGTTTTGTAAACCTCTAAAAATTTTCAAGTCACAATTCAAAGTAAACAAATCAGGAAAAATCGTACACTAACCGCAGTTCGTAAGAAACTGGACAGCTTAACCTATACTCACTAAAATACACATAACTCGAGCTACAGACGTCGGAATGACGTGAAACCAGCGGCAAAAGTTTTGTAACAGAAAAACCTACAACTTTTATGAAGACTACTTCTTCAAATTCGGCCATTAACATAGCACGAAAAAGGGTACAAGAGAACGTAAATTTCTGCGCATCATGCAAGCCTATCATCTACCCCCAAATCATCTAAAAGCCAAACCCTAACTATTTCAATTTGGGAATTTTTGCAACCTAGGGTTCCTAAATCATGCTTTCCACCATTACTAACTATTATGCCAAAAAAGAAAATAAGAATTCAAACCCTTACCCCTTGTAGATCAGTTCTAAGTTTCCTCCTCTTTTCTCCTCTCCTTCTCTGCTTTCACGTGTTTCTTGTTCTGCTTCTCTTCTAATCCTTATTTTTTTTCTTTTCTTTCTTTCTATTTCACTCCTAACCCTTAAATAGCCATACAATGGGTCCCACTCTCAATTACTCACACTAAACCCTAAAACCTTATTTATCTATATCACATAATCACTTAATTATCTAACAAAATCACTTAATTACCATATACCATAATACTAATTAAAATAAAATAATAAATAACCTAATAACAGAAAATGGGGTGTTACATACATCATGGACTCCGACGGCCACAGCTAAAATCGAGGCGAGGGAACCAAGCGTGATCGCCGCAAGCCCGCTTGTGGACTTGAGCCGCCAAGGGAACGTGGCAAGACGTTCAAAATGTTAATTTTAATGCTTTAATTACCAAGCCAGGTTGGCCATTGTACTTTGTTATTAGACCCTAAGTTTTAGCATTAATTAGCTTCTCATGGTCGTCGCCTTAGTTTTTCTACTTAAAGACACACTTAGCTCTCATGCTTCGAGCTCGGTGTCTTGTGGACTTATGGACTAGGCAAGACCCCAGAGGCCCTCGCCCAGGAGCGCCAGCTTAGGGCGACGAGCGGACCAGGGACTTGGGCCTCTGGTTGGAGGAGCCAAGCCCAACTCCACATCTATAAATACGGGATGAATACCAATTGTAAAGGACTCTTAGCCCATTTGAGAAATAAAAAGATTGAAATTCAGTTACTTTCTCTCTCTAAAGCGGTTACGCTCTCATTCTCTCTAGGAATCTCACATCACGTTCCTTACACTCTAGGTACTATACCTCATCTCAATCTGTTCTTGGTTTTAGTGCGATAATTTTGGTTTCAAAAGTGAAAATGGATCAATCTCTTGTATGATCTGTGATTTAATTGTGTTGTTTTCACTGGTGTTGATCATTATTTAATTTCAAGATTTCGATAATGGATACAGATTTAATTAGATCCGCAACATTTTCTTTTATTACAGTGACAGGGATGAGAAAACAAGAGGGAGAAGGAAAAGCCATTTTTACGTTCATGCTTTATGTGCTTGTTTATTTTTATTATCTATTTTTCAAAAAAATTCATCCAAATTAATTCTAGTGCATGAAGGTTTTTATAAACATAAATTATAGGTATTTGACTTATTTAGAGAATAAAACCTGAATAAAGTAAATCGTCAAAACCATTAATACCAATTCCGTACTTATAAAATTCAATAAAGTAACTCAATTAATAGCTGTGATTAATTACTTAATAAAAAGATGGGTATATTGTAAAAATTTGATTAGAAACAATTTTTTTAAACTAATAGTAAAATTATTTGGTTCATTTGATGAACCACTCAAGCTAATCCAGTCCACCCGTTAAGGTGATTTCTTCCTTCTTAGAATGAAGACAATCTACTATTCAAAGATTGTTATAACTGCACTAGCACACCTTGCTCAGTGACTAACAAATCTAAGAACTAGCAACACCAAGACAACCTTGTCTTAGTCTTCTCAAGAATACTGACCTCACTTGTCTCTCAAGGAACTACAAACAAAGTTTGTGAAAGGTTTGGTTTACACAAAAATGCTTCTAAAACAAGCATAAGTAAACACTATAAGAACAATGAAGATATGTGCGGGTGACTATTAATGCGCGTATTGACATAACACTACGCATGCAACTCAGAACGAAACGATAGCTCAGACTTGTAATTATACAAATAACCTTCTATTCCTTTGTTCTTTTTCAGCTCTCTTTGTCCCTAAACATACCAAATTAGGTCCTCTAACATGTCCCATACCCCTTCTCTCCATACCTTCTAGTTCCTTCTTTTCTAAAAAATCTTCACTATCATTGTTTGAACATAAAAAAAAAAAAAACAAAAAAGGAAGCAAAGAGAAGATAAGGGCTGATTCTCCTGTATATATATCCCCTTCTGCTCTCACTTTCTACCCCATTCTCTTTCTTCTCTCCCTCTCTCTCCTCTTGTCTCTATCTCTCCTCTCTTTTTTCTCTGTTTTGGTTATCACTCATAAGTCCAACTGAAGAAAAAAATGTAGCTTTCTTCGACTTCTGTTGTTCTTCTTTTTTTATATAAGTTCTTTTATTATTGATCTTTTTTTTTCTTCATATAATAGTCTTTTTGTCTCACCTTTTTTCTCAGATATTGATTGCTATGGCGGCAAAAAACTCCAACAACACCAATGAGGAAGACTTGAGGAAAGGTCCTTGGAGTATGGAAGAGGAAAGAACCATCGTGGAACTTCATGCAATGTTTGGGAACAAATGGGCCAAAATGGCCACACAGGTATATGTATCTCCTTTGTCTAGCTATGACTATTTTCTTGTTGTATATATGATGATGAATTGATGACGATGATGATGATGATATACATGCTTGCAGAAAATTATTTTATAAATGTATGTAAAGTTTTGATCTCTGTGATCTGTGTTCAAGTTATCAATATTTTCGCTTCTGTGTATTTTTTTGTTCTTGATTTTTAGTGTAGGTCATTTTGGTTTCTCTGTTTTCTCTGTTCATGTTTTAGTTCGATAATTTTGGTTTTAAAAGTGAAAATGGAACAATCTGTTGTATGATCTGTGATTTAATTGTGTTGTTTTCACTGGTGTTGATCATCATTTAATTTCAAGATTTCGATAATGGATACAGATTTAATTAGATCTGCAACATTGTTTTTTATGACAGTGACAGGGATGAGAAACCAAGAGGGAGAAGAAAAAGCTATTTTTTTGTTCATGCTTTATGTGCTTGTTTATTTTTATTATCTATTTTTCGAAAATTTTCATCCAAATTAATTCTAGTGCATGAAGGTTTTTATAAACATAAATTATAGGTATTTGACTTCTTTAGAGAATAAAACCTGAATAAAGTAAATCATCAAAACCATTAATACTAATTCTATATTTAAAAAAATTCAATAAACTAACTCAATTAATAGCTGTGATTAATTACTTAATAAAAAGATGGGTATATTGTTAAAATTTGATTATAAACAATTTTTTTACCTAATTTAGTAAAATTATTTAGTTCAAAATAAAATTATATATTAAGTATGTTCTAAAAAATTTAAATGAATTAAAATAAAATAATTATAATAACTAAAATATAAAGAGCAAAAGTTTTCAATTAAATTTCAAAATAAAGATTAAACCTTAAAATTAAAAAGAGTATTTGAATTTAAATAATTAATTTAGCGTTTGATAATCAAACTCTCATTGGTAGTTCGTGAATCTCACTCTCGATTTGAGAGACTTACAATGCGTGAAACTCACTCTCCATTAAGAGACTTAAGAATGACTGTTGAAAACAAAAATATAAAAGAGTTAAGAATAGCTTCTTGAAGAATTTTTGCAAAGTCATGATCACATGTTCTCACAAAGGACAATACAAAGTAAGAAGTGCAATGATGTCACTATCACATTTCTATGGAATACTTGGTGTGCAACAGCGACCGCAACCACAATTTAAAACTCTTGTTTCTAATTTGTAGGTGCAAATCCAATTGGAGTTTATTTGGATGAGATGAATGATTATGATGACCTGCTTTGTCTAATTGACTTTTCAGCTGGCATTGCTGATCAAGAATTTGTCATGGACTTTATGAGAATCTGGGAGCAACAACATTCCGGGAGCAACAATGACGTGTCTGAGATATGCTAATTGTACAACATAGAGGCAACAAGAGAATATGTTGGTTCTGTAATAGGAAGTGACAGTGCATTAGACTTTTTGAAGGCCATAGATTACCTTAGTTTATGGAGTTAATAAGAGTGATCATAGCACACCAGAACATGGATTTACAAGGATTGGCGTGGTTTGATTACTAAATTTTTTTGCGGAGATTAGACATTTAAAATTAATGCTTTGAGTTTGGATTTTTTTTATTCAGGGATTATTCAAAATTTAGTCCCCTGATAAATCCAAACTCAAAGCATTAATTTTAAATGTCTAATCTTCGCAAAAAAAAAAACTAGTAATAAAATCACACAAATCTATGTTCTGGTGTGCTATGATCACTCTTATTAACTCCATAAACTAAGATAATCTATGGCCTTCAAAATGTCTAATTCACTATCACTTCCTATTACAGAACCAACATATTCTCTTGTTGTCTCTATGCTGTTTAATTAGCATATCTCAGACACGTCGTTGTTTCTCCCGGAATGTTGTTGCTCCTACAATTTCAAAAAGTCCATGACAAATTCTTGATCAGCAGGTCCAGCTGAAAAGTCAATTAGACTAAGCTGGTCATCATAATCATTCATCTCCTCCAAATAAACTCCAATTGGATTTGCACCTACAAATTAGAAGCAAGTGTTTTAAATTGTAGTTGCGGTCGTTGTTGCCCACCAGAAATTCCATAGAAATGTGATAGATATGGAAATATGATAGAGACACTATTGTACTTCTTACTTTGTATTGTCCTTTTTCAGAACATGTGATATTGACTTTGCAAAAATTATTCAAGAAGCTATTTTTAACTCTTTTCTATGTTGTTTTCAACGGTCATTCTTCAAAAAATTTATATGAGTATTATTAATCACCCACTTAAAAACTAAAAAATAGTATACAAAATTATAAGTATGGATACAAATAAGAAAATGTAATATTTGTCTAAATTCAATTTTTGCTTAATATATTTATTTCTCAATATATATTATACTTTAATTCAATCACTATTATTATTAATTAGCTTACACTTACCATATCATTCAAATAATAATAATAATAAAATAATAATAATAAGGTATATATGATACATTGTTTGAAAAGGTAAAACTTTAGATTTTAAATTTTAATTTAGTTCTAATAATATTAGTTAAATATTAAACTTGATTCCTCAAAAACATGTCTCCTAGGGTTTGGGAGTCACCAAAGTCAGCGTCGCCGTCGCTTGGTTTTTGCTGCGCCGCCTAGTTTTTCTATGACCATATTGCTTTCGACGGAACCAGTTGCCCTCTGTTTGGCTTTTTCCCCAAGGCTCACGCTGCTTGGGGTTTCTATTTTTGCTCACTTACGTGGCTGTTTTTGCTGTTTGCTCTCTTCTACCATGGCCCTCAATGATGATCCTTCTGTTTTTGCGGGTGATGAGGATGAGGTTCTGCATATTGGAGAGGTGGAGATTGACCCAACGCTTGTAGCTGATGTATGGCTTATTGGAAGAGTTCTTGCTCCACATACTGTCAGTCGCGTGGGGTTCATCAGGTGCATGGAGAAGCTTTGGGAATCAAGGAGCTGCGAAGAAGTTCGCAATGTGGGGGGGAATCTGTTTGCTTTCAGGTTCATCTCAACCAGCGCCAGGGACCTTGTCCTCCGATCGGGTCCTTGGTTTTTCGCTGGCTTCATGATCGCCCTGAACGTGTTCAATACCAGCGTGGATCCGAACACAATTCCGCTGAACCGCGTGCCGTTCTGGGTTCAAGCTCTTGGACTGCCGTACACGTACAGATCTGAAAAACTCGCCAGAATTTTGGGTGGTGCGTTCGACGGTTTCCTGCGATGGGACAAATTCTTTGGGCTTGGCCTACGCTTCAGAGTGTGGGTCAATGTCGAGACACCACTGAGGAAGGGAAAGAAAATAGCAGCGGTGGGTAGAGAGCTGTTTGCTGTCCGTTTCAAGTATGAAAAACTAGTGAATTTTTGCTATCGGTGTGGCCGGTTAGATCATATTGAAAAGCACTGTGAGATGGAGGCGCTGCTAGTTCCAGAGTTCGGACCATGGATGAGGGCTGAAGGGGATTTTGGTGGAGGAGGCCGCCGGAATCAGAACTGGAACCGAGAGGAAGAGAAAGACTTTGAGATTGAGGAAGAGCATGCACAAGAGGAGGAAGATGAGGTAAGGGAACTAGAGGAGAAAAATGAAACCGAGGAGCAGGACCAGAAACTAAACTCGAAGAATGATGAAATTATGCAAGGGGATAATACTCAAATTCCATCTCCTACCAAAGCCACGTTGTCTAATGTAGAATTAGTGGAAGATAGTAGCCAAGGTGGAGGAAAAAGTGCACAACAAGAGGTGAAGGGAAAGGATAGGATGGGGAAAGAGCCACTGCCATTTAATTTTGATAGCAAAAAAGTATACAATTCTGGGGGAAAACGTGCGCTTTGGAAGGGAAATAATACAGGTATACAAATCCGTGACAAACAAGAGCCGGGAAATAATTCCAGGAAGAGAGCTACGGCTTCTTCTCTGGCTGGACACTTGCCTACAAGTGTGTCACCACCTTTTAAAAAATCTAATACTGATTCTGGATTGGGGATGGCGGCGACTGCGGAGCAGTCCCGCCCACCTCAATGAGGATCTTGTCGTGGAACTGCCGCGAGCTTGGGAACCTGCGGGCAGTATGAGCCCTTAAAAGGCTCATCCACTCTAAAGCTCCCGATGTGGTACTAGTTATGGAAACGAGGTTGTATGAGTCTGAGGTTTTGAGGCATAGAGGTATTGAAGGGTTACAGAATGTTTTCCCAGTCCAATGTGCGGGTCAAGGGAGATCAAGAGCAGTGGTGTCTGTTTGTTTTGGAATAATGAGGTTGAGGTTGAGATGATTTCAGCGTCGCTAAATCATTTGCTTTTCAATGTGATGATTTTCGAGGATAGATCTGAGATAAGGTGTTTAGGAGTTTATGGGTTCCCTGATGAGAGGAGGCAAGCGACTTGGGAGATGGTTCGCCGTTTTACCCCGGATAGCTCTATTCCTTTCATGTGTTTTGGTGACTTCAATGATATTCTCTCCCCGGCAGATAAACTGGGAGGGGATCCCCCTGATGTGGACCGTATGCAAGAGGCGACTCAGGCTTGTGTTGATTGTGGTTTGCATGAGGTTGATTTTACGGGCTACCGTTTTTCATGGTCTAATAAGAGAAAGAAACCAGGAACTATTGAGGAGCGGTTGGATTATGCTCTAGTTAATGAGGCATAGGATTCACTGTGGCCTATCACTTCTGTTAGTCACCTTCCACGGTACAAGTCCGATCATAATCCTATTTTTATCTTTAGCGGTACTCGGAAGATGAGGAAAGAGATGGCAAGGACAAAGATGTTTCGTTTTGAGGAATTGTGGCTTCAGGAAGGGGATGAGTGTGCAGAAGTGGTGACAGAGACTTGGGGGCGCCTGAGGGATGATTTCACAGCAAAAATTTCACAGATTAGCGAGACCCTTCAAAGTTGGGGGAAGGAGAAATTTGGTGATTTACCGAGGAAGATTTCAGAGTTGAGAGGGTTACTTGAGAAAATGCAGAAGCAGGATCAGACGGAGGAGGTTCTGGTGAGGACTCGAGAGGCGGAGCAGGAGCTAGATGTTTTACTTGAGCAGGAGGAGATATTGTGGGCTCAACGGTCAAGAGCATCATGGCTTAAACATGGGGACCGAAACACTAGTTTCTTCCATCAAAAAGCTTCCCAGCTGAGACGCCGGAACCTGATCGAGTTGATTAAGGATGATAATGGCAGAAAGTTTGAGGATGACAGAGACATTGCTCGGGTGCTTTCTGACTACTTTGGAGATTTGTTCTCTACCTCATCCCCGGTCGGGATAGAGGAAACGACTGATTTGGTAGCCGGCAGGGTGTCTGCAGCACATGTAGGGATCCTTTCTGAGCCATTCACAAAGGAGGATATTGAGGAGGCTCTTTTTCAGATGCATCCGACGAAGGCACCGGGCATAGATGGACTTCCAGCTCTCTTCTATCAGAGGTTCTGGTCTATAATTGGGGATGATGTAGATCAATTCTGTTTGGAGATCTTAAGCGGAACGAGATCGCCAGGTACTATTAACCGAACTTTATTGGTTTTAATTCCTAAGGTTAAGAAATCTGTGCATGCTAATCAGTTCCGGCCTATTAGTCTGTGTTGTGTGATTTTTAAAATTATTACTAAAACAATTGCAAATCGGTTGAAACTGATTTTGCCTGATTTAATTAGTCATTCTCAAAGTGCTTTTGTTCCGGGGCGCTTAATTACAGATAATGCATTGATTGCCTTCGAATGTTTCCATTACATGAAGAAGAAAATAAATGGCCGAAATGGCATGATGGCATTGAAATTGGACATGTCCAAGGCTTATGACAGGATTGAGTGGCCTTTTCTAAGGTCGGTTTTGGAAAAAATGGGCTTCCCACTTAGTTGGGTTAACTTGATTCTGAGTTGTGTCTCCACTGTTAATTTTTCAATTATGCTTAATGGAAATCCTCAACCAGATTTTGCACCCGAGAGGGGGTTGCGACAAGGAGACCCTTTGTCTCCTTATTTGTTCATCCTGTGTGGTGAAGTTTTTTCTACTCTAATTGAGCGTCAAGTGATGTCTTCTAGTATGCATGTAATTAAAATTGCTCGTTCTGCACCTCCTATTTCTCATCTTTTGTTTGCAGACGACAGTATTGTGTTTTCCCGTGCTAATGCTCAGGAAGCAGAATGTGTGAAAAACATTTTGCGGACCTATGAGCGAGCATCGGGCCAGGTGGTGAACTTAGATAAATCAATGCTTTCAGTTAGCCGCAATGTGCCAGAGAACTGTTTTCATGAGCTTACACAGCTGTTGGGAGTAAAGGCAGTAGAAAGTTTTGATAAATATCTAGGTTTACCAACGATTATTGGTAAATCCAAAACACAGATATTTAATTTTGTTCTGGGAATGAACATTGAAGGAAGGGATAGTACCTAGAGAGTGGAAGAATGTGCTAGAGAGAGAGAGAGAATGAGAGAGAGTGTGCTGAATTTCATGTGTTATTTTATCAAATGAGCAAAAGTCCCTTACAATTGGTATCTACCTCCTACTTATAGGGCTTGGGTACTACCTATTGGGCCAATTGGGCCTCTGAAGTTGAGGCCCAATTAAAGGCCAGGCTCTCGCCCTTGGGCGGGCCGAACCCTGGGTGTCGCCCCTCTAGGGGCTCGCCCAGTCCACTAGTCCCCAAGACACCGAGCTCGAAGTATGAGAGCTAAGTGTGTCTTTTAAATGCTTTTACACGCATCCTATGGTGCACTGGAATCTAAGCTGCCAACATGGCTTGAGGAAAAAAGAAGAAAACTACGTCGCCAACATGGCGTAAGCAAAGGAAACAAGCATCCTTAGACGCCCATTCCACCGGTCTTGGCGAGCAACCCAGCCCGTCAAGTCCACAAGTCCACAGGCGGCGGGAACAATTGCTTTGTACTGACGATTAGTTGGAGTAGGCGAGCGCTCCTCGTCGGCGAGCTAGGTGACAGGTGTTAGTCATGTACTGACCGTCCAAGTGTTGGCTGGCGATGCCCTTGGCGGGCGGGCTAAACTCCATTGGCGACACCATTTGTTAGGCGATGGCATTTAGTCTTCATGGTGGCGAGGCCTTTCGCGCTTTTCCTTGTTTCAAAAACCTTTCAAATTTCTAACTGCTCCATGTGATACGTCAGTTACATCAGTTTCCCCCTTTCTCCGCAACCGTCACCTCACTCCTCATAACTTGTCCAATCATGCGCAGTAACTCCCCATCACACGCGTCCCATTTCCCAAAAGCCATAATGACTTCCAACCTTCCACACGCGTCCGACACGCGTCACCCTTCCAACTTTCCCCCTTTGCCTATAAAAACCCTTCTTCCCTACAATCATCCCTTTCCGAGACCTCTCTTTACTTCTCTAAGCGCTTACCAAGCTCCCTCTTCCAACTTCCGCTCTGGTGCCGTCGCCTTTTACCCTTTCCGCTACCCACTCTTCACATCCTTGCCCGGTGAGTCCTCGTTCCCTTATCTCTGCATCTTATCTCTACTCGTCTTTTCCTTTTCCTCATTTCATTGTCAAAGATGGCCTCAAACCCTAACTCCCCTAATCACACCTCTTCTTCTCCTGGGAGCGACCCTGACTCCACCGCAGCCGGCGACCTCCGTTTAGAGGTCCCGGAGATCCCTCCTTACCGACTGAAAACTTTCGCGACTCTGCCCCTTCCAGTCCAGAGAGAACCCACCCACGAAGCTATAGACCAACCCTCCGTTTTCCAGGATAGTGATCCCATCGTGGAATTCGTGAGCAACCTTGGTGGTTTGTCTGACGATGACGAAATGAACGCCAAACTCAGGATCTGGCCCTGCAGTGCTGAGGACCGCCCCTGGCTTCATAAGATCAATGGCGACGTAAAGAGATCCCACTTTTTCTTTGCGTATGAATATATGTTTGGCGAGCTTGGAGTCAGGCTTCCCTTTTCGCCCTTCGTTCAAGCCGTCCTCCGCGATATCAACGCGGCTCCTTGTCAACTCCACCCCAACGCCTGGGCCTTCATCCGGTGCTTTGAAATCTTGTGCGCCGCTGTTGGCACCGCCCCATCTCCCACCAGCTTCTTCTACCTCTACGATGTTGACTCCAAGTCCATCAAAAATAGAGGATGGATCTCTTTAAAGGCCCGAGCCGGCCGTAAGTGCTTGAACCCCCATAAAAGTAATGCAAAGTCCTCCTTTGCCCGGAGATACTTCCGCGTGGCGGTTCACCCCGCCTATCCAGAGGCCTTCACCCTTAGGGACGGGACTTCCCTTTTTCCCCTTTACTGGACGGAGAAGCCCAATGGGATTACCGATCCTTCAGAAGAATCTTTGTCTGCCAACGACAAAGCCTTTTTGAATCTCCTCGCCCCGCTTCCTATCCTTGACTGCTCAACAGTCCTTGAGGGCGCTCGCCTCTCAAGGACACCCAAATACTTAGGTCACTTATAGTTTACTTTTATCATCGCCATTTTCTTTCTTACTCCCTATGTTGCTACTGACCCTCTTTTTTTTATTTATTGTTGCAGAAGATATGAATTTCACCAACGCCGAGCTCCTGAAAGCCCGCGAGAGGAGAATGGCCCGTTTCTCTCCAAAGTTCAACACTGAGGGCGATGGGAAAAAACGGGGCGGAGCCGAGAACCAAACAGAGGGCGCCCAAGTCCCCAAGAGGAGGAAATTAGTCAAAGTCTCCTCTGCAGTCGCCGACTCCCCCAACCCCGGCGCTCAACCCACCACTGCCGCTGTGTCTAAAGGCAAGAATGTTGCCAAACCCTCCGTCAAAGCTTCCGCCGCCACGGCCACCGAGTCTGCCACTGCCACAACCGTTGCCGCCGCCAAGTCCACGACTGTAGGCGCCACAACCGCAACTGCTAACCAGCCACCAACTGCCGGCACAACCACCAACATTTCTCAACCCTCCGCTGTTGAGAAGCTTGCCGCCATCAACGCCACAACCGCTGCCGCGACTTCCGATGCTCCCACCGGGGAGAAAGAAAGAGAAAAAGAAGAAGAAACCCCCAAGTCTCCCCCTCGCCAAGTCACACCTCCTAGCCCGCCGCCAACGAATGATGGGCGGTCCATGTCTCCCCCGCCTCATCAAGAGGAAAGACCCCCTCCTGGTGCCGCCACTACCTTTGAAGCAGCTCGGATCGAGCAAGCTCCCGGCACCGAGGGCGGCTCCTCTAGCTACTACAATATGCTTCCCAACGCCATTGAACCTTCAGAGTTCTTACTTACCGGCCTCAACCGTGACGCCATAGAAAAAGAAGTTTTGAGCCGGGGTATTAATGAGACCAAGGAGGAGACCCTTGCTTGTCTTCTACGCGCTGGGTGCATCTTCGCCCACGCGTTCGACAATTTCAATGCCGCCGCTGCTGAAACTGAACGGTTGAGGGCTGAGAATGCCAAGCACCAGGAGGACGCCGCCGCTTGGAAGAAGCGCTTTGATAAACTGTTGGACCAAGCGGGCAAAGAAAAAGTCCAGGCCGACAAGTTGATTGGTACGGCGGGAATTAAAATCGGCGAACTGGAGGATCATCTGAAGCTGATGAAGGAAGAAGCGGATGGCCTCGACGCAAGTCTCCAAGCTTGCAAAAAGGAAAAAGACCAAGCTGAGAAGGACTTGGCCGCCAGAGGCGAGGCGCTGGCTGCTAAGGAGTCAGAGCTCGAAATGTTGCGCGCTGAACTGGAGTCAGCGAAAAAGGCGTTGGCGGAGCAGGAGGAAAAGTCTGCTGAGTCTTTGGCTTCGGCGAAGGCGGATCTGGAGGCAGTGATGCGGGCTACTTCTGAAGAGATCAAGAAGGCAGACGAGGCGCGTGTGGCAGCCCTCGCCGCGAAAGATGCCGAAATTACTTCCCATCTTGCGAAGATCAAAGAACTAGAGGGCGAGCTGGCGGTGGAGAGAGGCAAAGCCGTTGAGGCGAGGGAGCAAGCCGCTGACATTGCCTACGACAATCGTGAGCGTGGCTTTTACCTCGCCAAGGACCAGGCTCAACACTTGTTCCCTGACTTTGATTTTAGCGCCATGGGAATAATGAAAGAAATCACCGCTGAAGGACTGGTTGGTCCTGATGATCCTCCTTTGATTGACCAAAACCTCTGGACCGCAACTGAAGAAGAAGAAGAAGAAACAGGAGAAGAAGAAAGAAATAATGAATAATGTAATTTTAATTTTTACTTAGCTTTTACCGCCATTGCGTTCGCATCGCCTTTTTTTGCTTTGTAAATCTCATTAAATGATTGCTAGGTTTAGGCAATTATCGAATGATTGCTCTCGCCGTAAATCCTTTTATCGCCACTTTGCAAGTCGCCGCATTCTTATTGTTTACAAAATTTAAGAATGAATTTCATAATTAAACGCCCCGACGCACCGGAGTAATAAAATACTCAACATCCTGAGTGACCAAGCACTCGCCTTCCCCCTTATTCATTCGCCGACCTTATATCTTGCGCTATTTTTCACGCGTCATGTGATTGAATTACGCCTAACGATTTCGTGCATTAATTTTAACTAGGGCTTGTTGCTTGGCATTCCTCCGTCAAGACTTTAAACATTTTCCACAAAGGGATAAATGGCCTCTATTCTTGAGGGCTTCGCCCGGGACTTTGCCTGCTCGGGGCTTACAATGCTTGGGTCCCAATGGCCATTTGGGGGTCCCAAGACTTTTGCCTAGTTAATGGCGCTCGTCGTATTCTGGCGAGACTTACCCAGCACATCGTTTACGGGACCGGCGATCACATCAGACTTTCCGGGGGGAGATTCCCAGGCGTCAAAGGCCATTTGTGGAATCGCCGCCTCCTTCAGGGTTCCAGCAAGCCCCTTTGGGGATCAAGCTTGTCCCACCTAGTGATCGCCGTAATTCTTTATATCGATCGGCAATTCCGATCGTCAGGGAATCCCTGGAATCTTTAAACATGATTTTCATGAACTTCCGTTTTATTGATGGAGCGCCTCGTTAAAAAACTCCTTTCGGAGAAAAAGTGCACGCTTTTGTTATGGCAATACATTGGAGAGTTTGGAGATATTTTTTAGAAAAATTGAAGATATCTAACTTTGGTGAATTCACTTTGTTCACTTTCTCGCCCACGATCAACTGTAATAATAGCGCAGGCTCAAACCGTTGAATGACATGGGTAGTCACCTTCCATCAAGCTCTTCTAAGTGATAGGCCCCTGTACCAAGAACTTTGACAATGCGGTAGGGCCCTTCCCAGTTCGGAGTCAGCTTGTTTCCTGAGGTTCCTGATCGCCACTTGAGGACCAGATCGCCAACCTGCATATCCCGGACACGAACCCTGCTATTGTACTTGGCGGCTACGCGCTGCTTCATCGTCGTCTCTCGAATGTGCGCCTCGTCACGTGTTTCAGACAAAAGATCCAGCTCCATCGCCATATTGGCTTGATTCTCCCCTTCAAAATCCGGCTGAATCCGCCATGTGAAGTTGTCAATTTCCACCGGCAACATAGCATCTACCCCATAGGTCATTCTAAAGGGAGTTTCTCTTGTAGTAGATTGCTCAGTGGTGTTGTACGACCAGAGTACCACAGGGAGTTCATCGAGTCAGGCTCCCTTAGCTTCCTCAAGCCGCCGCCTCAATCCGCGTAGAATCACCCTGTTTGCAGATTCCACTTGACCGTTCGTTTGCGGATGCTCCACAGAAGCGAACCTCATCTGTATGCCCATTTCCTTGCAAAATTCCCTTGTTTGGTTGCTTGAAAACTGGGTCCCGTTGTCAGACACGATCGCCCTTGGAATCCCGAACCTGCAAACAATACGCTTCCATTAAAAGTTGACTATTTTTGCAGAGGTGATTTTGGCCAGGGGCTCAGCTTCAATCCATTTAGTAAAGTAGTCCACCGCTACTAATATGAACTTCATCTGCGACCTGGCGGTCGGAAATGGTCCTACCAAATCCACTCCCCACATGGCGAAAGGCCATGGGGCGCTCATCGTTACCAGCTCCTTTGGCGGTGCCTTGGAAAAATCCGCAAACACTTGACATTTTTTACACCGCTTCACAAAGTCCATACAATCCTTCCTGAGGGTGGGCCAGTAGAAACCCGCCCTTAACACCTTGCAGGCCAAAGACCTCCCCCCGATGTGGCTTGCGCATACTCCTTCATGTACCTCAGACATTATCGCCTCATATTTCTCTGGCGGCACACATTTTAACAGCGGCGTCGAAAAACCACGGCGATACAAATGTCCGTCAATGAGAGTATAGTGGCTCGCCTCGCGTCGTTGCTCCTTTGTGCATTGCTCCACTTCCGCCGGGTCCCCCGCCAAGATAGATAATATGGGTCTCATCCACGTCGCCCCTCTGTTCACACATGCCATGAGCTCGCCTTCGATGCTGGGGCACGCTAGCGTTTCTTGAATCACACTTTTGTTGTTGCCGGGCTTCCGTGTGCTCGCCAACTTGGCCAACGCGTCCGCCCGCTGATTTTGTGCTCGAGGAACTTACTCTACCACAACTTCTTGAAAAAGTGTCATCAAATATCGCACTCGCTCAAGGTATTTGATCAGATTGGGGTCCTTGACTTGGAAAGTTCCCTTTACTTGACTCTCTACCAACTGCGAGTCCGTTCTTATCAACAACCTTCCGATCTTTACTTCACGCGCCAACTTTAATCCGGCGATGAGAGCTTCATATTCTGCCTGATTGTTTGTTGCCTTGAACTCGAATTTCAGCGATTGCTCCAATACTAGATCTCCTGGTCCTTCCAACGTTACTCCCGCGCCACTGCCACTGCTATTGGAGGATCCATCTACAAAGAGAGTCCACTGGGTATCCACTCTTTCAACCAGGTCTGGGGTCAACTCTACCACAAAATCAGCCAGTGACTGTGCGCCAACTGTGCCTCGCTTATCATATTGCAACCCATATTCAGATAATTCAACCGACCAGGCGACCAATCTACCTGACAAATCTGGCTTTTGTAACACTTGTCTCAGGGGCAAATCTGTCCGCACCTTCACTGGAAAGCTCTGAAAATAAGGTCTCAACCGCCGGGCGGTGACAAGGACCGCCAGTGCCGCCTTCTCAATTTTCTGGTACCTGATCTCTGCGCCCTAGAGTGTGTGGCTAACAAAATAAACAATGCGCTGCTCGCCATCTATTTCCTGCAGTATCACAGAACTCAGAGCACTATCACTCACAGCAAAATACAAGTGCAGCGGGTGTCCCTGCATTGGCTTTGACAAGATTGGCGGTGACGACAGGAGTTCCTTGAGGCGAACAAAAGCTTCTTCACACTCCGCTGTCCACTGAAATGCAACATTTTTTCGAAGACACTTGAAAAAAGGGAAGGATCTATCACCAGACTTAGGAAGAAATCGAGATAAAGCTGTTATTCGCCCTGTTAAACGTTGGACCTCCTTCACATTAGAGGGGTTTTTCATCTGCTGAATCTCCTTGCATTTGTCTGGGTTTATCTATATTCCTCTGGACGTGATCATGAAGCCTAAAAACTTGCCGCCCTGAACACCAAAAGAGCATTTCTCCGAGTTGAGGCGCATATTGTGCTTCCTTATCTCGCCAAATGCTTCTTCCAGATCTTGATGATGGTCCAAGCCACGAGCTGATTTAACGATCATGTCATCAACATAAACTTCCATGTTTCTCACAACCTGCCCAGCAAAAACCCTATCCATCAATCTTTGATAGGTCGTTCCAGCATTCTTTAATCCAAACGGCATGGTGCGATAGCAATAGTTGACCCTGGCGGTCATGAAAGCCGTTTTGTCCTCGTCTACCGGGTGCATGCGGATTTGATGATAACCAGAGTAAGCATCCATCAAGCTAAGCAGTTCGTTGCCCGAGGCACCATCAACGAGACCATCAATGCTGGGAAGGGCATAAGAATCCTTTGGGCATGCCTTGTTTAAGTCTGTGTAATCCACGCACATTCGCCATTTTCCGTTCGCCTTCTTCACCATCACGACGTTCGCCAACTGAAGGTATGAAAAACGGTAGAAAGGGGGGGGTTTGAATAACCTTTTCAGTATAAAACTTCCACCTTAAAGATTTTAACAAATCTTTCGAGAACTTAAGTGCTAAAGATAAGAGATAGAAAAGCACACAAGGATTTTATCCTGGTTCACTTGATAAATCACTCAAGCTACTCCAGTCCACCCGTTAAGGTGATTTCTTCCTTCTTAGAATGAAGGAAATCCACTAATCAGGTAAGAGTTACAACTGCACTTGAAACCTACAAGTGACTAACAATTACACTGACTTAGCTCACACTAAGATTCACTCTCTTAGTCTTCTCTAGGATCCGATCAACCTTGATCTCCTAAAGGAACTAAACAAACTGTTTATCAAAGAATTGTTTACAAGAGATTTGCTTCTAAAAAGCTAATAGTAAACTCAATGAATTTCAGATGAAAGAAAGCTTAGAAGAATTTAAGTTTGTCTTGCGCGTATGTGAATGCTTCTAGCCGCTTCTTTCAGTCTTCAGCCTCTTTATATACTCCAAGGATTAGGGTTCAGCGTTGCATGGGAAATGCTACCGTTGGAGGGCAGTTCTGGAAAATCCAGCTTCTGCTGTGTCTGAGACTGTTAGGTAGGTCGTCAGGAAGGTACAGTTGCTTTTGTACTTGGATAGCGACTTGACCTTTAAACCTAGGAGACTTCTGATCAGGGGAATGCTTCAGATTGGAACTTGTGAAGCCGGTTGATCAGAGTCAGAGGGAAAGCCCAGATCCTCTGACCATTGTTTCTTCTGATTCTGAACTCAGAGGGAAGAACATGGTCTTCAGAGTATCTTGCTTCTGGACAACAGAATTTCACTAATCAGCTTCTGGATCTTCAGAGTCTTCTACACCATCAGAATATCTGAGCCTTCAGTGTTTCTTGGTTATCAGACTTTCTGGATCTTCAGAGCTTCTAGTGACTGAGTCCACATCAGAGTTTGTATAACTTCAGAACTTCTGAAGCTTTTCCACTGTTCATACTGAACATGGTGAATGCGAAAGCGTTGCTTGGGTTGCTCTTTATACACAGTGCTTCTGATTTGTGTGAGATTGAGTTGAGGTCAGAGCCTGTAGATAGCACACTCAGAAAAACACGTTAGAGTACCACAATTGTTCATATCAAAAGGTTAACTTGTAATCATCAAAACATAGAGTTGTACTACTAGATCAAAACTTGATCTTACAATCTCCCCCTTTTTGATGATGACAAAACTAAGATTTTTGATGAACAATTCTTAAACATTAAACTGAATTCACTCAGAGTTTAGAGATATAGAATAAGACTTATCCTGATGTGAATAGTTTATCTTGCTCATTCTGAATTCAAGTCACTGCTTGATTCTGAGCTTAGCTCCCCCTGAATCTAATACTTGATGAAAACGTTAGTAAAGTCTAGATTCTGAGCTAAATGATATAAGAGTTCAGAGTGAAAAACTTATGACATAGATGAAAATCGAGTAATCAGAGCGCATAAGTAATCAGAGTCACGGACAAGGTATCAGAGTCTTGGGTATCAGAGTCAACTAGAATCACTTCAGAAGAAGTGAAATGTATTCCTTGTATTTGCCCAGTGACACATCTATGGTCATGAAGGTGGAACTCTTAAATTCTCCAAAAGAAAAATTAAATCACACTAACACATCTTACACATCAAAAACTGGGTTTACTCCCCCTTTTTGTCATAAGCAAAAAGCTTGGGGTGTGAAAAACTTAGCTTGAAGTACAAGGTACTCCCCCTTAGAGAAGGTCTAAGTTTAAAGAAAATGAAAACGATGCAAGAATCAGAGTTAGGCGAAATAAATAGAAGAGTTAATGCAAGAGAAGAATGTTTACCACCGGTCAAGTGAGTAAAGAGAAGGGTCAGTTACCAAGAACTTAACCTCGAGAAACTGTAGGAGCATTAACTTTCAGAGAGAAAGTGAAGCCTATATAAAGCGTTGGAGAGAAAGGTAAGCTTCACACCTCGAACAATTTTCAGTAAGAAAAAAAAATGGCATCATACATCGTAGCACTAGAAGAGCTGAGGAAGAAGGCCTTCGAGGAGGACTTGTTCCTTAACATCAGACATCCAGAGGGTACAGCGACCATCTCGGAGCTAACACGGACACTGCTGGAGGAGGACCTGCGTCCAGAGTTGGAGAGAGACCTGAGGGAATTTCTTGCCTTCGTTGAGGAGGTGCAAGAACTCAGCCGGCTTGAACTCAAGCTGCTGGAAGAAAAAGAGAGGTTGGAAGAGAAGCTCAAGACTTCAGAAGAGATTCTGGAGAGGGATGAGCTAAAGAACAGGCTCAACAACATCCAGCATGCACTGGAGCGTCTGGAGAAGGATAGGTCAGAGCAGCGCCAGGAGTGCAGAAGAATGAGGAGGGATCCTCCATTCTAGACTTTAGGGAAAGAATGTATGATGTAAACATAAAGATATGATGAATAAAAAGATTTTTGCAAACATATGTGACACAAATATATATAGATATGCATAGATAATCACAAACGAACAAAGTAGAATAAATAAATAAAAAGAAACAGAAGTTAACAAAAATAAAACAACGTTAAAGAAAAAGAAAAACGAAGAGATCCTAAAACTAAGGTTTATCAGTTCGTCGCAGAAGTTCCATCATCATGTGCTTAATCTCAATTAGCATGGATTCATGAGTGTCAAGACGCTGTTCCATGATGTCGAGTCTGGATGAGCTTGACTGAGTAGAACCGGAAGGAACATTCTGAGCAGCTTGAGGATCTGGAATGGAAGCAGAAGCAGCAGGAGTAAACACTACTGGTGCAAGTGCTTGGCATCTAAGAGCTTCAGCCTCAGCTTCAAGTCGTTCTGCCTCTAATCTGGCTTGTTCAGCTTGAGCTGCTGCTTGACGTGCAGCTTCTTCTGCTTGAGCTTTCTTTCTCTTGGCTTCTTCAATAGCTTCAAGAAGCTTATTTCTCTGTTCTTGTTCATGAAGAGCCACCCTTCGAGCAAACCTTTGCTTTGCAGCCTCAATCCTCTGACTTCCCTCTGCATGCAGGAGCTGCATCATAATTGGAACTTGAGCCACTAGCCAAGTGCCCAGATTGTTCCACTCATCAGCCACACGTTCAGCATTCTCACTGAGGTCAGTCTGACCGTGCACATTGCGTAGCCTCAAGGAGGCTTCATGATAGAAAATATTGATGCACTCAGAGAGAGATGTGGGTCGGAGGGGAGTATAAGGAATGATGGAGAGGTTGGTTTCAGGAGAGGCTGGGTGATTGCTGCTGTGGGCTTCAGAGGCACCTTGTGGAGAGCCAATGTTAAACATTTGAGCATTGGGTTCAGAGGTTCCAAGGTGAGGTTCTGAAGTTTCAACCAGAGGATGAGGTGATCTAACCGAGGATTGGTTAGACACAGATTATTCTGGTTCAGGTTCTGGTTGAATAGGCTCTTGTTGGTCAGGGGCAGGGTGAGCTTGTTGAGCCAAAGGGTCTGCCTCATGTAAAGGATTGGCCAAGATAGGTTCATCTGGGTCAACTAGATGTTCAGGTCTAGGGCCAGGATATCTCCTAGGGCTTGGACAAGTGAGATAATACTCTTCTAAGGTAGACACCTTTTCTTTTCTGACCTCCATGAATTTTCTAATGGATTCAGAGTTATTGGAGGGAGAAGAGTCAGCAACATTGGTTGGGAAGGATACAGGTGTATAGGCTGTGGAAGAGTCTGTATCAGTAGTTCTGGGAGCCAGACGTTCTGATGCTCTTGGGACAGAGTGATCAGAGGTTCTGGGTCCAGGTTCTGTTTGGGTAGGCTCTGGTTGTTCATGAATGATGGGTTCAGAAGTTAATGGGTTGTATGGAATGGTAATGGGAGAGGTTGGTTCTTCTGACCTAGAGGGTTGGTTCTGGAGCAAATTCCAGAGAGGTGCTTCAGTAGGGGAAGGTTGAAAGAACGAAGACCTTGGGGAATGTGGTGGAGAGGTGGTTTGTGCAGCTGGTTGGGATTCAGGAATAGGAGTGAGGGGATTTGAAGAGTGTTTGAGCATGGCAGATATGGGGAGTGCATCAAATAAATTCAAATCATCATCAGAAGCAATCGCAGACTTACTTGAATGTGCTGATGATCGTGTCACTCTGGCAGGAGGTTCAGTCCTTCTGACCACTTCAGCAGCTGGTTCCACCCGAGTAGGCTTCACCACGATTCTGACCTGCTTCTTCTTCTTCTTAGGAGGACCATCCTCATTATCACCATCATCATCATCATCAGGCTTGCTGGTTTCATCTTGCTTCCTCTTGGATTGACCAGCCTTCTTCTTTTTGATCAGAGGGACATCTGATTCCTCAGAGGATTCTTCTAGGACCATCTTCCTCTGAACTTTCTTCTTGGGAGGAGAAGGAAACTCTGGAGCTGGCGGCAGTCTGCTGAAGAAGTCGTCGAGATCAATTTCGAATCCTTGAGCCCTTAAGTCTTCAACATAGCACCTAATGGCGTCAGGATTGTGTGTCTGAGTCCACAGAGGGTAGTCATTCATAGGCATCCTTCTACTTCTGATCTCAGAAGATGTGTCTTCATGGGCAGGAGCAATCTTCTTCTTGATTAGGCCCATCTTCTTTAGAGAGTTTGCCGTGAAGACATCACTGACAATGGTGGTCAGATCCTCTGTGCATCCAGCATTTATCAGATCTTGAACGAGGCCACTCTCAATGAAGAGATCAGACAAGAGTCTCCCGAAGGGAATATACTTGATCGCTGACTTGATGGAGGCAGTGGTACGAGACTTCCGGATACATTCCTTCAAGTAGGAGAACAGGAAGTAGGGAAGGCAGATCTTCTTCTGGTCTTGGATGAAGAACAACATCACCTTCTGGTTGAAGTTGATGTAGTCAGGAGAACTGCCCTTTGGTCTCTGGTTTATGCAGTGGAGCAAAATTTTGTGCCAGATCCTGAGCTTGGGATGAAGGTCCATCACCTTGTAATTCGTCTTGCCCGGTTTGTAAGTGGTGTACAGGGCCTGGTTGATTGTATCCTTGGTGCTGGGTTTCAGCTTCGATTCCGTGAGTTGGAAACGATACCCAAAAGCAGTATCTGCACCTAGCAAGTTCACGAATGACTTCTCTGTGATGATGATCTTTCTTCCAAGAATGTGAGATACCACCTGAGTATCATCGCAGTCGGCGTGCTTCCAGAATTCCTTGATCAGTTTATCATACACCGGTCCTCGAAGTCTGTTGAAGTAATTTCCCCAACCTTGAACTTGGACTTCAGGACGAAGATCATACCCATTTGCAGCCAGGTTGTCGAGGTCGAATCTCCATTCTGCCAGCACTTGAAGTTCCTCAGGAGCAAATACGCAGTGAACGGCACAGCCCCGTTATGCAATTGGAAGAATCTGCTCTTGAGCTTGACCTTGATCTGGTGTCGGATTCTCAGGGCCCCTTTGACCCGTTGCTAGACCAACTACCATGTGAGGGAACTGGGTTGCATCTGCAGTAGTTCTTCTGGTTTGACTCACCATTTTTGAAGTGGTTGAAGGTTTAAGGTAGAAGATGAAGGTTGAAAGATGAAGAGAGATCGAGAGAGAAATCGAGGATAAGCGGTTTTGAAAAGCAGAGAGAGAGAGAGTAAAAACCGGAAGTGAAAGAGATCGTGTGTGTATAGTGGGTTTTAACAAATAACCGTTGTTGATTCAAAAAGCACTTTAAGATCAACGGTTGAAAATTAAAGATAGATAGTAACAGTAAATACACAAATCACACACAGGAGAGAAGCACATCTACACGCAATCATAACAGACTGTCATACGGGCAGAAGGAACTATGCATCAGAAATACTGACACACGTGTTGCTGTCTCAGCTTCAGAGTCAGTACCAGTGGGTACACACACTCTGATTGAGTTACCTTCTGGACTAGACATCTTCTGATCAAGAAGTATCATAGTCAGAGGTTCTGATTCATCTTCACTCTGGACAAAAGTCCATGTTTAGATTTTTCAGAATAAAATTAAATCTATCCTCTGCTAAGGGCTTTGTAAAGATATCTGCCCATTGATGGTCAGTATCAACAAACTTCAGAAGAAGTACGCCCTTCTGTACATAATCTCTAATAAAGTGATACTTTACCTCAATGTGCTTTGCCCTTGAATGCAGGATAGGATTCTTACTCAATGAGATTGCAGCAGTGTTATCACAATAGATTGGGATATTGCTCTCAAGGATCTGATAATCCTCCAGCTGATGTTTCATCCAGAGCATCTGAGTGCTGCATATTGCTGCTGAGATATATTCTGCCTCTGCAGTTGATAGTGCAATGGTTGATTGCCTCTTGCTTGCCCATGAGACTAGATTGCTTCCCAGAAATTGACAATTTCCAGAAGTACTTTTTCTCTCTGTTCTATCTCCAGCATAATCAGCATCACAGTAACCTGAAAGCTTATACTCTGATGTTTTCTTATACATCAAGCCAAGGTTAGTGGTGCCTTTCAGATACCTTAGGATCCTCTTAACAGCAGTTAAGTGGGTTTCCCTTGGATCTGATTGGAAACGAGCACATAAATGAACACTAAATAGTATGTCTGGCCTAGATGCAGTTAAGTATAGAAGTGAACCTATCATGCCACGATAGAGCTTCTAACATACTTTACCACTTTTATCTTCTTTCTCCAGAATGCATGTAGGATGCATTGGAGTCTTGGCCACTGTAGATTCCAGCATATTGAACTTCTTCAGAAGTTCTTTAGTGTACTTGCTCTGATGGATATATGTTCCTTCTGGTGTTTGATCAACTTGTATTCCCAGAAAGTACTTTAATTCTGCCATCATACTCATCTCAAATTCAGCCTGCATCATCTCAGAAAATTCTTTGCATAGAGATTGATTAGCAGAACCAAATATAATATCATCAACATAAATTTGCACAATTAAGATATCATCTTTATAAGTCTTGCAAAAAAGAGTTGTATCTACTTTACCCCTTACAAACTCATTCTCCAGAAGGAATGAGCTAAGTCTCTCATACCATGCTCTGGGAGCTTGCTTCAGACCGTAGAGTGATTTCTTCAATTTGAACACATGGTCTGGTTTCTTCTCATCTTCAAAACCTGGGGGTTGATGAACATAGACTTCCTCTGAGATATAACCATTTAGGAAGGCACTCTTTACGTCCATCTGATGTAGAACTATGTTGTGATTTACTGAGAAGGAGATCAACAGTCTGATTGCCTCCAGTCTTGCTACTGGAGCAAATGTTTCAGTGTAGTCTATTCCTTCCTGCTGGCTGTAGCCTTGAGCAACTAGCCTTGCCTTGTTTCTGACTACATCTCCTTTCTCATTCAGCTTGTTTCTGAATACCCATTTCGTTCCAATAACATGGACACTCTCAGGCTTCTTCACTAAGCTCCAAACATCGTTCTTGGAGAATTGATTCAATTCTTCTTCCATGGCCAGAATCCAATCCTTGTCCTGAAGAGCTTCATCTATGGACTTGGGTTCAATTAAGGACACCAATCCTTTCAGACTGAGCAAGGTCTCTTCAGAGGGTCTGAAGGCAGATCTGGTTCTGACTGGTTCGTCTTTGTTGCCCAAAATCAATTCCTTAGGGTGAGCTGCAGTGATTCTGCTCTTCTTCAGAGTTTGTGAGTTAGAGGGACCAGCTTCTTCCTCTGGTTCATCTTCCTCTGGCTCAGCTTCCTCTGGAGCTTTGCCTTTGTCAGAAACATTAATGCTTAAATCTGCAAACTTTTCAACTAGCTTTGACTGGTCAGAGTCAAGCTTATCGTCAAATCTAACATGAATAGATTCTTCAATAGTCTTAGCATCAGTATTATAAAATCTAAAACCTTTAGATCTCTCAGAATAACCGAGTAATAGACACTTAGAAGACTTAGCATCAAATTTATGCAATCTATCCTTAGTATTGAGAACATAACAAACACAGCCAAAAGGATGAAAATAAGAAATGTTGGGTTTAATGTTCTTCCACAATTCATAAGGAGTCTTATTCAGAATTGGTCTCACAGAGATTCTGTTCTGAATGTAACATGCTGTATTTACTGCCTCTGCCCAAAAGTGCTTAGCCATGCCAGTTTCTTGGAGCATGGTTCTAGCCATCTCCTGAAGAGTTCTGTTCTTCCTCTCAACAACACCATTTTGTTGAGGAGTTCTGGGACAAGAGAAATCATGTGCAATTCCATAGGAATCAAACAGACTCTCAAACTTGTCATTCTCAAACTCTCCACCATGGTCGCTTCTGACACGCACAATCCTACAAGCCTTCTCGTTTTGCACTTGAGCAATAAAGGTAGAGAACACAGCATGAGACTCATCCTTGCGGGTTAGAAACTTTACCCATGTCCAGCGGCTATAGTCATCAACGATAACCATCCCATATCTCTTGCCACCTATAGACTCAGTTTTCACTGGTCCAAAAAGGTCGATATGCAGAAGTTCCAACGGCCTTGAGGTTGAGACAACATTCTTTGCCTTGAAAGGGACTTTTGTGAATTTGCCTTTCTGACATGCTTCACAAAGAGCGTCTGAAGCGAACTTCAGATTGGGTAAGCCCCTGACAAGGTTTAGCTTGCTCAGCTGAGAAATCTTTCTCATACTGGCATGCCCTAACCGTCTATGCCATACCCACTGCTCTTCATTAACAGACAGAAGGCACTTCACATTCTGAGCCTCCAACTCAGATAATCTGATCTTATAAATGTTGTTCTTCCTCTTGCTGTTAAACAGAACAGAGCCATCGAATTGACTTACAGCCCGGCAGGACTTTTGATTGAATATAACATCATAACCCTTGTCAGCTAATTGACTTATAGACAATAAGTTATGTGTTAAGTCGTCTACCAATAACACATTATCAATGCATGGACTACTATCTACACAAATAGTACCAGTACCAACAATTTTACCCTTTTCATTTCCTCCAAAGCCAACTTCGCCTCCAGGCTTAAGTTTCAGCTCTCGGAACATACGCCTTTCTCCCGTCATGTGACGCGAGCATCCACTGTCCAGATACCATGATTGGTGTTTCAGTGGAGCTATCAAGGATATCTGCAACATAGATAATCTTGTCCTTAGGTACCCACTTTCTGGGTCCTCTCTTGTTAGTTACCCCAGAGGTTCTGATCACCTTGGGTGTCTCAACATGATATTTTAAAGGAATATTTGCATGATATTTAGTCATAGAGAAGGATCCCTTTTCAAGAGGGTTTTTAGCAACTTTAGCAGGTACAGGATCAGGCAATATGGTACCAGAGGGAACAAAGCATTCATACAAGGATTTAGCTTTAGACACAGAGGGCTCATTTCTAATTGGTTTAGAATAGCCAATGCCATGCATTCCATTTCTGCTTACGCCATAGATCATTGAAGCCATTAAGCTTCTATCCACGCTTTTAGCTAGGAATCTTTGAAAAGACTTTTCATACTTAGATTCATTTCTACAATCAGAGGCATCACAGGCAACAATTTCTTCTAACTTAGCAATCTGGTTCTTAAGCACAGAGTTAGAATTGATCAAGGCATGATTATCATTTTTCAAATCAGAAATAATTTTCTCATGTTCAGAAGGAGTCTTGGAAACAGCAGATAAGTTCTTTTTAAGCTTCTTATGCTTAGACAATAAGGAGTTATACTTATCCATAATATCAGACAATGCATGTTTCAGTTCAGAGGTAGAGAAAGAAGCGAATACCTCATTTTCATCGTCTGAGTTAGGATTTCCTTCTGATTCTGAGTCAGAGTCAACAGCTCCCTTTGACTCTGCTTCCTTGTCTTTGACAATAGCCATGAGTCCTTGGACTTCACCATCAGAGTCAACATCCTCTGACTCTGATTCATCAAATGTCACCATCAGACTCTTCTTTGTCTTGAAGTGCTTCTTTGGCTTCTTGTCCTTCTTCAATTTTGGACAGTCACTTTTGTAGTGCCCTGATTCTTTGCACTCAAAGCATGTGACTTCCTTAAGTGAGGACTTCTTCTGACCTGAGGATTCAGACTTTCCTCTTGCCTTTCCAGAGCCTTTGTATTTGCTCTGCCTGTGCTTCCAGATGCGATTGAGTCTCTTGGAGATCAGAGTCAGCTCATCTTCATCAGAATCTTCTGATGCTTCTTCAGATTCCTCTTCTTCAGCTTGAAGAGCTTTTGACTTCTCAACCTTAGCCTTTTCAGATTTAGATTTCAAGGCTATGGACTTTTTCCTTAGATCTTGCATCTCTGAGCGCTTCAGCTCATGGCATTTCAAAATGCTGATGAGTTCTTCTAAACTCATATTCTCAACGTCTCTCGTGAGCTCTATTGAAGTCACTAAAGGCATCCAACTTTCAGGAAGACACCTGATGACCCTTATGACATGATCTTTTGTTGTGTAGCTCTTGTTGAGAGGTCGTATGCCAGCTACAAGCAACTGAAATCTGGAGAACATTTCTTCAATGGACTCATTTGGCTCCATGATGAAGGATTCATACTTTTGGATCAAAGACAATGCCTTTGATTCTTTGACTTTCTTGTTTCCTCTATGAGACATCTTCAGAGATTCGAAAATGCCTTTTGCAAACTCACGATCTGTAATCTTCTGGTACTCTACATAGGAAATAGCACTTAGAAGAATTGCTCTTGCTTTGTGATGTTGTGAGTACAGCTTCTTTTGATCTGCAGTCATCTCTGACCTTGGGATCTTCTTGCCATCTGCATCAACTGGACGCTCGTAGCCATCCACAATAATATCCCAGAGATCTGCATCGAAACCCAGAAAGAAACTATCCAGTCTATCTTTCCAATATTCGAACCTTTGACCGTCGAACATAGGAGGCTTTGCATTGTAACCATCTCTTTGAGTTTCACTGGTGGTGGCAGCCATTGTTTTTCACACCGGCCCGGATCACTGAACACTGTTAGGTGTGGTAATCAGAACTTGCGCTCTGATACCAATTGAAGGTATGAAAAACGGTAGAAAGGGGGGGGTTTGAATAACGTTTTCAGTATAAAATTTCCACCTTAAAGATTTTGACAAATCTTTCGAGAACTTAAGTGCTAAAGATAAGAGATAGAAAAGCACACAAGGATTTTATCCTGGTTCACTTGATAAATCACTCAAGCTACTCCAGTCCACCCGTTAAGGTGATTTCTTCCTTCTTAGAATGAAGGCAATCCACTAATCAGGTAAGAGTTACAACTGCACTTGAAACCTACAAGTGACTAACAATTACACTGACTTAGCTCACACTAAGATTCACTCTCTTAGTCTTCTCTAGGATCCGATCAACCTTGATCTCCTAAAGGAACTAAACAAACTGTTTATCAAAGAATTGTTTACAAGAGATTTGCTTCTAAAAAGCTAATAGTAAACTCAATGAATTTCAGATGAAAGAAAGCTTAGAAGAATTTGAATATGTCTTGCGCGTATGTGAATGCTTCTAGCCGCTTCTTTCAGTCTTCAGCCTCTTTATATACTCCAAGGATTAGGGTTGAGCGTTGCATGGGAAATGCTACCGTTGGAGGGCAGTTCTGGAAAATCCAGCTTCTGCTGTGTCTGAGACTGTTAGGTAGGTCGTCAGGAAGGTACAGTTGCTTTTGTACTTGGATAGCGACTTGACCTTTAAACCTAGGAGACTTCTGATCAGGGGAATGCTTCAGATTGGAACTTGTGAAGCCGGTTGATCAGAGTCAGAGGGAAAGCCCAGATCCTCTGACCATTGTTTCTTCTGATTCTAAACTCAGAGGGAAGAACATGGTCTTCAGAGTATCTTGCTTCTGGACAACAGAATTTCACTAATCAGCTTCTGGATCTTCAGAGTCTTCTACACCATCAGAATATCTGAGCCTTCAGTGTTTCTTGGTTATCAGACTTTCTGGATCTTCAGAGCTTCTAGTGACTGAGTCCACATCAGAGTTTGTATAACTTCAGAACTTCTGAAGCTTTTCCATTGTTCATACTGAACATGGTGAATGCGAAAGCGTTGCTTGGGTTGCTCTTTATACACAGTGCTTCTGATTTGTGTGAGATTGAGTTGAGGTCAGAGCCTGTAGATAGCACACTCAGAAAAACACGTTAGAGTACCACAATTGTTCATATCAAAAGGTTAACTTGTAATCATCAAAACATAGAGTTGTACTACTAGATCAAAACTTGATCTTACACCAACCACGTCGGATATTTCACCTCCCTGATGAATTCTGCCGCCAGCAACTTGTCTACTTCCTGTTGAACCGCTTTTCCCTTATCTCCACCTAAGCGTCGCCTGAGTTGTGAAACTGGCTTGACACTTGGATTTAATGCTAATCGATGGCAGATGAAGTTTGGATCAATTCCTGGCATATCCTTGCAGCTCCAAGCAAACAAATCTAAGTTCTCGCCTTGCAGCTTTGTTAGGCGCGTCTCCTGCTCGTCCGTCAATCTGGTCCCAATCTTCAAAGTGCGATCGCCAAACTTCAGCGCCTTTGTTTCCTCAATTGGCGTGGGCCTGTTCACTCGCCCCTCGCCATGCGGGTTAAGATTTTCATCCGAAGTTTCAATTTCATAACATCTGTGTCCAACCAACGCACTCTTCTTGCCATACAGGTTGAGGCAATTATTATAACATTCCCTCGCCATCTTCTGGTCAACCTTCAGCTTACCAACCTTGCCATTGTTTAGTGGATACTTGACCGCCAAGTGGGCTGTTGAAATTACAGCACAGAGGCGATTCAATGTATTTCGCCCAATGATGACATTATAAGATGCCACCACCTGAAGGACCAGATACCTTACCTTCAAAAACCCTTGCACACTCATCTTCCCCGAGTATTGTATCCAGATCAATGAATCCTCGCACCATTACTTGCTCTCCCTGCAAACCCACCAAGGTTCCCGCATATGGAGTCAGATCATTGTCAGTCAGTCCCAACTTGTCAAATGCGTCGCCATAGATGATATCAGCTGAGCTTCCCTGATCCAGGAGTACCCTTCTAACGTTGAAACTATTCAACCTTAATTGCACTACTATTGGGTCATCCTTATGAGGTTTATCCCTCAAAGTCTGCCATCGAGATTGTTTTGTCAGGGTGCACGAACTCGAAAGCAACTTCATAAACTGAATTAACTGCACGAATATGACGTTTCCGCGCCGCGTGGGTGTCGCCTCCACCGCCAAATCCTCCAGCGATGGGTGTTATTGGTCCCTACGGGCGGTCCTGAGTGTTGGGCGAACATGTCCTCAACCCCTTTTTATGGCGATAGCCGCTGATTCTTGCTTTCTTCTCGTCCTTATTGTCTGTTCGCTCCCTCCTCTCGCTTATCCGTTTTGTTGCGATCGCCATTGTTGCGCCACTGGCCTTGGCGATTTCCTCGATATTGTCCAGCACCGGAACGATTGTCCTGACGTCCATCGCCTTGACGCTCGTCTCCACGCCTGAAGTGTCCCGCCCGAATCAACTTATCAATCTGCCGCCTGCAAAGTCCAGCAGTCGTCCGTGTCATGCCCGATGGACCGATGGTATTCACACCACTTCTTGGGATTGGCGTCCCGTGGTTGATACTTTGGGGCCTCTGGCTCATCCACTAGATGTGGCGTCCCTCGCCTCGCGGAGCATATCCGTTAAATCTGTGTTCATCACCATGTCAGACTCCTCCCGCTGGCGATGAGACTTAGATTGCCAAGGCCGGCGTTGTTCATAATCATCGCGCCGTGGATACAACTGTGCCTTTGGTCGGTTTCAATACCGCCTTTCCTTTATCCTCTCTTTGCTGCTTGCCATCCCCCTTAACTTCGCCACTCTTATCTTTGTTCACACGCTTGGGTGACGGTGTCGCCTTTTTCCAGTTTTCGCGCGCTTTTCTTTTGAAAGCATTGTCCTCCTCGTCAAGAATATAAGTGCTAGCGCGAGCGCGCATATCTTCCATCGAACGTGCAGGCTTGCGTGTCAACTTGCTGTTCAAAACCTTCCCGGTAACAAACCATTCTTGAATGCTAGAGCACAAGCTCGAGGCTCCTCATCCTCTACCTTGACCGATTGCAGTGCTTATACCTTGCCATGTACTCCTTCAGTGACTCTCCTTCTTGTTGGCGAATGTTGTATAGATCATTGATCGTCACCGGCTGATTCTTGTTCGCCGAGAATTGCACTAGAAACTTGGATGAGAAGTCTCTGAAATTCGAAATCGATCCGCGCGGCAAAGTTGTGAACCATGCCATCGCCGTCGATTTGAAAGTCGATGGAAACATTCTGCATTTCACCGCATCTGATGCCGCAATTATCACCATCTTCGTGTTGAAATACAGAAGATGATCCTTCGGATCAGAATCCCCGCTGTAAGAATCCAGAACCAGCGTTTTCATATTATCTGGAATCGCCACATTCTCAACGTCCTCCGAGAACGGACGGAACTCAGCTACGGAATCCGCCTCTCTGCCTCCATCATCGCGTTGCTCGCGGCGTAGAAATCCAACTGAGCTTGTAAATGCTCATTCCGCTGCTGGATGTCGCCAATGCTGCGCATCATATGGCGCCATTCCTCTTGCGTCACTGCTGGTTGTCGCTCCGGAGTAGGTGAATTCTCCAGTGAGCGCTCCGGAGATCCGATCTGCGAAGGAAGATAAGGCGATGGAGGAGGTGGTCGTGGGTTCGATCCCCACAGACGGCGCCAAA